>NW_015168074.1:599190-599601 GCF_001447785.1 Gekko japonicus
TCTTCTTCTTCTTCTTCTTCTTCTTCTTCTTCTTCTTCTTCTTCTTCTTCTTCTTCTTCTTCTTCTTCTTCTTCTTCTTCTTCTTCTTCTTCTTCTTCATATGAAACACCTTCAGCTTAGCTAAACCTTAAAAAATAGACAATTTATACTGTATCATTGGTCCCTTTTATTGCTTACCCTCAGCAGGACCACACGCAACAAGGGCTTTGATATCAAAGAAGCTGGTCTCTTCTTTACCCCAAAGGTATTATATTTACATGCCTTCAAATTTTTGCATAATGTTAACATCATAAGAACACAAGAAGAGCCCTGCTGGCTCAGACCAGTGGTCCATCTAGTCCAACAGCTTGTCTCACACAGTGGCCAACCTGTTCCTCTGAACAGCCAACAACAGGGTATAAAGGCTGAAGC
>NW_015168074.1:600559-608727 GCF_001447785.1 Gekko japonicus
CTTCTTCTTCTTCTTCTTCTTCTTCTTCCCCTCAGCAGGAGCAGGCGCAACAACGACTTCTTCTTCTTCTTCTTCTTCTTCTTCTTCTTCTTCTTCTTCTTCTTCTTCTTCTTCTTCTTCTTCTTCTTCTTCTTCTTCTTCTTCTTCTTCCACGGAAGGTGCTCCAACCCCCTCTCTTGTATCACCTAACTGTTCCATATATTTGGAGTGCACAGTCTTCCTTTTAACATTACAACATTTTACAGAACAACTTTTAATCATATATTGGATGGTGTGAACTAGATTTGCGGAGCAGTCCTAAGTAAAGGTTTCCCTTGCTTGAAAGCTAGTTGAATCCGACTCTAGGGGGTGGTGCTCATCTCCGTTTCCAAGCCAAAGAGCCAGCGCTGCCTGAAGATGTTTCTGTGGTCTAAGTAGGTCTGTTCAATGGGCCTTAGTTCTAAGACTATTCTTAGGACTGTACTGTTCAGCACCTGTCTCTGTGTGGACTGTACTCACTCACATGCATAGGGTTGGAAGGTCCCTCCTGGCCACCGGCAGGGGATTGTGGGGTAGGGTTGCCAGATCCAGGTTGGGAAACTGCTGGAGATTTGGGGGTGGAGCCCAGGGAGGACAGGGACCTCGGTGGGGTGCAAGGCCAAAGAGCCCACCCACCAAGCCATCCATTCTCTCCAGGGGAACTGATCTTTCTAGTTTGGGGATGAACTGTCATTCCAGGAAACCCCCAAGCCCCACCCGGAGACTGGCAACCTTACACAAGAATAAGAAAAAAAGAGAGATCCCTTTAAACTTAGATATTCAAGTCATTGATGGTTTATGTCCAAACTACATCCAGATATTATTGAACTAAGGACAATACGTAGGTACACTTTTGTGTCTTTCAGGGGTCATTTCCTGCGGGAGCGCACAGGAGCGGAGCTCCGGCAGTAAAAAGCCCAGGGGGCGGGCACATGCAACAAGCCCTGCCCCCTGCTCCCAGCAGCCCTCAGTCAGGCCACAAGGAGCAAGGAGCCACCAGGTAAGTTGCAGACCCCTCCCCTGCGCGCCTTCAGGTACAAGCTCTCCCTCCTCTGCGAGGGCAGATCTGCGCATCCCTCCCCCCATAGCTGGCAATCCAAAACAGTCTAGTGGCACCTTTAAGACCAAGTTTTATTCATGTACAAGCTCTCCCTCCTGTGTGGGGGCAGATCTGCACGTTTCCCCGCCCCCCAATATCTAGCAATCCAAAACAGTCCAGTGGAGCCTGAGCAGTGGGTGTTGCCTTCTGACACACTTCTAGTGATGTCAGGGGGTGTGGCATATGCAAATAAGTTATACTAATGAGTTATGCTAATGAGCTCCTGCACCCATGGTCTTCATGCTTATTTACCCTAAAGTGTTCTAAAGCCCAAGATAAGGGGAAATTATGGGACCAGCTGAACACAACTCTTAAAGATTTAACGTCTCAATATCCCAGTTCCAAAATGATTTTATGTGGTGATTTTAATACCAGGATTGGTTCGGGTAATTTAGACACCCAAATGAGCACTTATGCGCAGGTGTTTGAACATGCCTCTCTTTTGAATCATCATTCGCTAGATTCTGTCATCAGTAATAGTATTCTGGTTCCCTTTGTGGGAGTATGTTCAGAATAACAATAGATCGAACTTTAAATTCATACCTCATGAAAACAAACAAACAAAAATAGCAAGAACTTCTGAGTTTTCCTGTACTTTGCCAGACGTATTAATTTCCAGTATTACTTTCCATTGTACTTGATGTTTTTTGTACTTTTTGTTGTGTGATCATATTTATCAGCAAATAGCCAACTGAACGTGAATGAATTCAAGAGTGCACCTGCGTGTAGCATCAGGAGCTGTCAAGGGTATTGTGGAAGACTTTCATTTCTTATCTGCCAGAAACATTGTTTTGGAATAGATTGTCATGTAATTGAATTGATATTTCCTTGATCAGGTCAAAACATGCCCTCGTAAAGCTGTTCCGTTCTGTTTGCTTTCTGTTATTGTTACAGCAACGATAGCTTCCCATCTCTGCCTCTTCCAGAATATCAGCTGTGTTGTACTTTTTCTTCTGAAGTGTGGGCAAAATGAGAAGGGGAAAAAACATGTAATCTATGTATTTTAATGTATCCAGTCTGGGAATAGCCTAAGTGGAAGTCAGTGTAAATCAGCATGGAGGAATTATTTGCAGTGATCCTTCACAGCCTAAATCATTTTTTAGGTATTTGTTGCTATAATTTATTTATCATATGCAGGCAGGGGACCTGCAAATAACTGGTGAGGGTGGAGAAATTCTGTCCTACGGCTGGCTCTGACTTCTTACCCTCTTTAGCCTCTGCAATATGGACTTCCCCTCCACACTGCTTCTTTCTCCCCAGTCTTCCTGCTACAGCCTCTCCACTTCCTCATCCTTCTCTCTTGTTTTCTCACACTGCTGCTTTCGTCTCTATCTCTGTTTCTCCCACCACTGACATCTCTCTTCCTCCTTCTGTTGTCACCACCTCCTTCTGTTGCCAGCACCTGAAAAGACCCAGACTTTCCTTATAGGGAATGTGCTCCAGTTTGGTGTAGTGGTTAAGTGTGCAGACTGTAATCTGGGAGAACCGGGTTTGAGTCCCCACTCCTCCACTTGCACCTGGCTGGATGATCTTGGGCAAGCCATAGTTCTGATATGAGCTGTCCTTGAAAAAGAGCCGTTTCTGTCAAGAGCTCTCTCAGCCCCGCCTACCTCACAGGGTGTCTGTTGTGAGGAGGGGAAGGGAAAGGAGTTTGTCAGCCGCTCTGGGACACCTTTGGGTAGTGAAGGGCGGGGTATAAATCCAATCTCTTCTTTTCTTCTTCTCCAGCCCCCTAATCAACTTGGGGCATGATCACACACAGAATAAGCCCCACCATAGGCATGAATACTGGGTGGATTTTAAGGGCGTGATCAGATGGCAACATCTGCCAAGCGTCCCGCTCCCGTTGGCAACCTGTTTTGCTCCACTGTAGAAGGGGGGGGGGAATAGACACGCCCCAGGAACGGACTTTCCCCAGTGTGATCACGCCAGCGTGCTCCCATTGTGTCAGGATGGTCAGATCAGGCCATCCCAACTCCATGGCATTGTCCCCCCCCCGTTTCGGTATGCGCATCATCGCACACTGCATAGGGAGGACTCGGTGCGGAGATGCGAATAATCGATTCCTCCTTGAAGCGCACCAGAAATATGCCCCTCCAAAAAATCCCAACTTTTTCTAGCTCTGCAATGTCCTTTTGGAGATACGGTGACCAGAACTGTATGCAGTATTCCAAATGAAGACGTGCCATGTATCTATACAGGGGCATTACAATATTGGCCATTTTATTCTCAATCCCTTTCCTAATAATCCCTAACATAGAGTTTGTATAGGAAAGGTCCAGTCACAGTGGGGTAGCAAAGAACTTGAGGCCATGGGGGGCTTTGATTTCCAAAGTACTCAGACACCAGAGTTCCAAACCAGCTCCGTAGAAATCAGCATGTTTATTTATTTTATTTTATTTTATTTATTGGGGTTTTTACCCCACCCTCCCTGCAAAGCGGGCTCAGGGCGGCTTACAAGGGGCAAAGCCCATATAAAACAAGGTAAAAGCAATAAAAACATTAATAACAATTAATCACAACAACAATAGTACTCAATTGAAAGCAAGATGGTCCCCCTCCCCGGATATATGCCAAGAAGGTAAACAGACAGTTCTCCGGATATGATGGAACGTTGAATGTTCCTTGACAATATTCCCTCGACATAAAAGTGGAAAGAGAAGTTTTATGATTAAAAAGCAAAAACGGGGGGGGGGGACCCTACAAGATTACAATATTAAACTGGCATACTAAAAATATAGAGACTATCTGTGCAACTTTGTAAGTCTGAAAGGTGCCATCGGACTCAAACCTTGTTCTCTTGCTTCAGACCAACACGGCTACCCACCTGAATCTCTCTGTGCAGTGTGGTTTTGCATAAATTAGCTTGGACAAATAAAAGGATATTAAATCAGAATCTTGTTTCAGATTAGACTGAGAGACCAAATAACGCTGCCCTGTACCTAAACCTTACCGAAAAATAGTATTCACTACACCTGCTGCCCCAGTAAGAGTTAGATGAGTCACGATGAAAGTGGGTGACTCTTGTGTAATGGCTTTGATGCCCTGATGGAGGCACTGTGGGAGAAGCCAAGCTGCCCCCCTACCACCGAGGTTGCCATTGCCGTCCGTCTCGACTGTCTGATTCATGGAACAACATTAAAGGTTATGGCAGTCAGTAAATAACCTGTCAAACTCCCACTGCTTCTCCTGCCTGATCCAAAGGACTCATCAATCTCGCCATTCACTTGTGCTGAACATCTGGATTGCTTATTGATGATCTGGATTGTGCTCATCAGTTGGTTGCTCATTTAATGCCTCTATAATCACCTCCAGCCCATGTAAACCTTTTCAGAACTACTGGCTTGTAAAATCTGTTGTGTGTGTGTGTGTTTTCCTCCTCCGCCCCATGATCAAGGTGCTTCTTTGCACTCAAACTTTCTGGTTGGCTGTACTATTTGCTATTGCTCACCCCCTACCCCCAGTCCACCAACCCTGGTAATGCTACTTTCTGGAGAGCAATCACTCCAGTTTCTAACTGAGGAGAGAACTAATTAATATCACAAAATAAACAGCAATTTTTAAAGTATTTGCTTGATCATGCCATCCTCATCTGCAAGATCTAGAGTTTCTGAATATTCCATTGTGTGCAACTTTTTGTAATTTGAAGCACAACTGGTATTTGTTGATTGGATAAATTTATAAAAATGGCCCACTATCGAGAGTGGTGGAGTAACTTTTATCATTAAGGCGTAATCAATCTTTATGGATATTCCGAATGTATCATACACATTTCTATTTGCTCCCGTATTTCTAATGGCTATACATGGAGGTCATCTGTGTTTGCATTCATTTTTATAAATATTTTTATTTATTTGGCTCAGAGGTTTATTCGGTTATTTACTTACAAAATTGTATCCAGCCTTCACCCCCCTACAAGGGTGGCCAAGGTGGCTAACAATTTTAAACGTACATGATAAAATGATATTATAAAACCATTGAAATAATTAAAAAGATGACGCTAAAAGAGTTTAAATGCCAACAAAACAGTTACAATATGTATGAAAGATCGAAACATTGGTTAGCAAGGAGGGACCGTTGAGGGAAGACAACAAAAATGTCTTCACCTGCTGGCAGAAGATGTTGACAGAAGGGGACAGATGAATGTCCCAGGGGAGAGGGTTCCAGAGCTTTGGTGCCATCATGGAGAAGGCCATCTCTTGGATGGCCACCTGCCTAATCTCAGAAGGTGGGGGCCTCTGAAGCTAGGCCTCCAAAGAGGATTGCAATGGTCGGGTGGGTTCATAAGGGACCAGGCAATCCTTCAGGTATGTTGGTTCCAAACCCAATAGGGCTTTGAAGTCAAGACCACTACCTTGAATTGTGCCTGGGGGGGAGGATGGAAGCCAGGGTAGATGAGCCAAGACTGGAGTGATGGGGGCCTACCACCCACTCCAGTTACCATCCTGGCTGCAGTGTTCTACAGAAGTTGAAGTCTCACAACACCTTCTTTGCAAGCAGACCCCCCCCCCAGTCAACCTCTGGGAACTCCAATTAAAGCATAAGGTGGCTGGTGACGGGAGAGACCTCCATTGAGATCCAGATAATTTTCAGACTGGGACGCCCTTGTTAGACTCACCTGGCTGGCAACTCCATTCTGGTAGGTCTCACCAATGGTGTCGCCGTGCATGTTCTCATTCTGGTATGCCTCGATTAACTTCCCAGCCCATTCTTGTTTAATGTTCCCATGGATCTTGCAGAAATCTTTGAACAATCCATGAGATGATAGGCTTTTCTGCATTCTCATTTTCCTTGCTTGTGTGTTCCTGTTGCTTTGGGTTGCTTCCCCCCCCCATTCCAAATATGTTTTGCTCCCTCTAGTGGTTGGTTCAATATTACATCATTTTATGTCTGGCATAAAATCCCCCCACAGTTTAAATTTGCTGGGAGATGTGCCGGACATAAGGTGATATCAAATCGACCACTAGACGGAACAAAACATGTGCAGAACAGACACACACACACACACACACACCCCCGAAGCAACAGGAACACACAAGCAAGGGAAATGAGAATGCAGGAAAGCCCCCAGACTGAAAAATAGTCCGTCAAAATCAGGATAATTCCATCTTTTAGCAGTATCCTCAGTCAAGATGTCTGCCAGCTTACCCATCCAGTAGTCCTTTAACCTATGGAAGGCTTCAGAACATTTTAAGTTCTTACAAGAGTGCCAGGATATATATGCTTCAGTAATTGCTGTGCCTGGCTGGCCAAGCAAAATCTGACCATCTATCAGATCTTTAAATGCTTTTAAAAAAGCTTTCCAAAGGGAGAAGAGGATGCACACCTTTTAGTCTGTATCCAGGACTGTAAATGTGGTGCTTTGAATGGAAACGTATAATGTATTGTTTACAGACCCATCTGTCCATTGAAAACAATTATGAATGATCTCTCTATAGCACAGATACAGTTCTAAAGTGCAGTAGGGATGCACAAAAACAGAATACATATTTATCCTTTGAAATGTGTGGTCTGTCAAGCGTGGTTTACAGGAACCCTTAGGGTGGCTTACAGGATGCAAAATATCAGTGAAACATTATATTGACAAGGTGCCATGTCAATAAAATCTGAAGAACTAGTCAAAAACCATTGGGTGGAAAGTACCACCAAGTAACAGCTGACTTGTTGCAACCCATAGGATTTTCGAGACAAGAGATGTTCAAAGGTGGTTTGCCATTGCTCGCATCTGTGTAGCAGCCCTGAACTTCCTTGGTGGTCTCCCAAGTACTAACCAGGGCTGAGCCTGCTTAGCTTCTGAGATCTGATGAGATCAGACTAGCTGGGGCCATCCAGGTCAAGGCAGTCAAAAACTAGAGCAATAAAATCCCTACTAGCAGAAATACCAAATACAATCCAAATACATTTTGGATTTTTTTTAAAAAAATGCAAATGCTTTCTTGGTATGCTGAAAACAAGAAACAATTAGAATTCAAATGAAACTTTAATCCAATTAAAAATACAGGAAAGCTGATCATCTCTCCCTCTGACACTAAGTGCTGGTTGATCTTAATAAGAGATATTTCATGGCGTATGTTTTTGAATTTTGGCCACAGGATTGGAAAAGGTCATTATACATTCCAATCCCAATGAAGGGCAATGCCAAGGAATGTTCAAACTATCTCACAATTGTACTCATATCACATGCTAGCAAGGTCATGCTCAAGATCCTACAAGCTAGGCTTCAACAGTACGTGCATTACAAGCTGGGTTTTGAAGAGGTGGAGAAACTAGAGATCAAATTGCCAACATTCGGTGGATTATGGAGAAAGCAAGAGAGTACCAGAAAAACATCTACTTCTGCTTCATTGACTATGCTAAAGCCTTTGACTGTGTGGATCACAACAAACTATGGCAGGTCCTTAAAGAGATGGGAGTACCAGACCACCTCACATGTCTCTTGAGAAACCTGTATAAGGGTCAAGAAGCGACAGTTAGAACTGGATATGGAACAACTGATTGGTTTAGCATAGGAAAAGGAGTACGGCAAGGATGTATATTGTCACCTTGCTTATTTAATATATATGCAGAGTACATCATGCGAAATGCTGGCCTGGATGAATCACAAGCAGGAATTAAAATTGCTGGGGAAAAGATCAACAACCTCAGATATGCAGATGATACCACTCTAATGGCAGAAAGTGAAGAGGACCTTAAGAGCCTCTTGTTGAGGGTAAAAGAGGAGAGCACAAAAGTCGGCTTGAGGCCCAACATAAAAAGAAACTAAGATCATGGCATCCAGCCCCATCACTCCTTGGCAAATAGAAGAGGAAGTCGTGGAAGTAGTGACAGACTTCACGTTCCTGGGATCCCAGATCACTGCAGACTGTGACAGCAGCCATGAAATTAAAAGACGCCTGCTCCTTGGGAGGAAAGCGATGGCGAACCTAAGCAGCATGATAAAAAGTAGAGACATCACCCTGCCAACAAAAGTCTGCATAGTCAAAGCAATGGTATTCCCAGTCGTCATGTATGGCTGCGAGAGTTGGACTATAAGGAAGGCCGAGTGCCGAAG
>NW_015168074.1:608764-612575 GCF_001447785.1 Gekko japonicus
CGGCTTTGAAACGGAGATGAGCACCGCAACCCTAGAGTCGGACTCGACTGGCTTTCGAGCAAGGGAACCTTTACCTTTTACTATATATATATATATGTGTGTGTGTGTGTGTGTGTGTGTGTGTGTGTGTGTGTGTGTGTGTTATTAGCTGTGACCACCATTTTAATATTTATGAAGATGTTTTAAATTTTAATGTTATTTTATTAACTTTTTTTTGTATAAATGATATGTTGTTACCCACTTCAAGCCCGCTTCTGAGAAGGGCGGGCTATAAATGTGAATAAATAAATAAATAGCTATTTCTGTAAAACTGTACAACACATATATGGCTGGATCATGTGATCTTGGAATAGCTTGTTCTGCCAAGTTCTGTATACTAAGAGGAGAGGAGGTCTGATTCCCCTTTCTCAATGGGGACCTCCCCGCCACTTGGCATTTCATCCTTGGGCCAAACTAGACAAGATGATGTCCCCAAGTTCATCCTGGAAAGACACCTCCATTTTGTAGAGTTTGGGGACAGAAAAAGAGCATTCAGCCACCCTGGAGTTCCCCAGTGAGAAGGAGTTCCCCAGTTCAAATTCACTCTACATAAAGGAGGTGTGTCCTCAGGCGACCTCAGCAGGGATACCATCTCATCTAGTCCTCATCTACCCTCAGCATCACCCTTTCAGGGGTCACCAGAAGGTGCTGGGGGAAAACGAAAGGTAGAGAAGATTCACCTCTACCAGTTCCATCTTCATAGGATCCAAACCCGTAAAATACAGGCCATGCCCAACAAACGTGCCATCTAATTTATACAACAAACTATTTTTAAAAAAAATGAACTTACCATCTAATTTATACAACAAACTATTTTTTTTAATGAACTAAAACAAGAAACTGTAGGAGAAGGTCACATAGAGCACGTACTTGTTTAATGGGAGGCTTTGCTTTATATGTGAATTGATGGTCTTTGAAAGAATATGAAGAATCCCATGATATTTTCCTGACAAGAGATTTCTGGTGCAGGTTAATTAATGTAGTTATACATCACTTGATGCTGCTTCAAATGCAGCAGAGTTGGCATTTCCATATAGGATAAATATGCAAACCACGTGTGGATCAATCCATATGATAATGTCACATATATGTGTTTCCCAGCAGTGAACTGTAGCACCCCAACTCACGTATCTGTGGCAGTGCAGATTTGTGCAACGATCACACATGATGTATGATCCGGTGTGACAAGCTGTGATCAACATGTGGCTTTGTTCCTTTTTTCTATGCAAAAGTTGCTGTGTAGGAAATTGATTATATTCAAAGGAGCTCTTAGAGTGTAGTAATGCATTAAAGGGCCCGGTGCGGTGCCATTTGTCATGTGTAATCTGTGCTACCAATTTCGGTCTGAACCCAAATTAATCTAACAACCTCCTCATTAACTTTTAAAAACCCATACTTCCATGTAAGGTTAATTATAGACCTGTTGTGCTATTATAGATGTACTAGCAACTTCAGATGCAGTTCTGCATAGTTATCTAGATGTACATTCCACAAACATTTTTTATGCACAGAATTATATGCATTCTCTCTTGGAGTAGATCCAGATGAACCTATGAGATTGTGACAGCAGTTTGTTGCACTTTTAGGGGGGTCAGGGATATGGTGACTTTGAGGTGAAGGCTTGGACACATCCGTTATACTTGTCTTCAGGCTGTCTCTTTAGAAACATACAAAATGTGGGTAAGAGAACATTAAGAGAAGCCATGTTTGATTAGACCATTCAGTCCAACACTCTGTGTCACACAGTGGCCCAAACCCAGGGGCCATCAGGAGGTCCACCAGTGGGGCAAGAACTCTAGAAGCCCTCCCACCATCGCCCCCCCCAAGCACCAAGAAGTATCACTGCCCCAGACATAGTGTTCCATCTGTATGTTGTGGTTAACAGCCACTGACGGACCTCTGTTCCATATGTTTCTCCAACCCATCTTGATGTCAGGGGGGTCAGGAAATGCCTAAACCAAACTGCACTTGATAATCTAGCAGAATAGTTAATAGAATTGTAGTAGCTGTTCATCAACCATTCTTTTAATGGGCTCCATGGTTCTGATGACCTGAGGTTCTGTAGTCTGAGTACAGTACGTAGAAGACAGGGATGGTGAATGATGCACTACGCTCAGACCTGAGCTCCCCCCATCTGTTGTTGTGGATCAAGTGACCCTCAAAATTTTTGTGGGGAACAAAGGGGGAAATCTGCATTTGTGAGGGAAAAGGGAAAAACCCTCTTCCTATCCACTGCCAATGGAAGTGCCGTACTACCAGCATAACTGCCTCATCAATGAGTGGCATCTTTGGATCCAGCTAGGTTTGCCAGGCTACCTCCTGGTACACCCAATAGGATTTGCAGGGGTAGGACTATCATCAAAGGGGCACATGATGACACTTCTGGTGATGTCACTACTGTTCGGTTAAACCATAGAACTTTTGATAAATCCTAGAGTGCCCCTCCACATCATGACATCATTTGTGGCTTCTGCTGGAAGTGACACCATCTACGTGTGTGATGCCAGCATGCTTACCCCATTCCCCCTATTGTTTCTCCCACCAGCCTTTGAGGATCTGGTGGGCAATGTGAGATAACCCTAGATCCAACCCTTAGCATTTTACTTCACATTCTGGATGCGGTTGAGTCTGATGGTTTTTATATTTGCTCATTGGCAACTGTTATATTAATCAAAAGGAGCTGAGGGGCCATTTTATAATTAGGACATTGGAATATGACCAAATTGAATTTCCTAATGGTGCTTCTTTTCAACGTGATTGGAATCTCCCCCCCCTTTAATTAATACAAATGTATATATGTCCCCCAAAAGTATTCTAACTATTACTTAAAACCTCTTTGGCACAAATTAAATGGACTCCCTTCTGAATTATTTTCAAGATCAAGAAAATGGCCTTGTGAGAGAAAGAGACAAACATTAGAAGATCATGGCCTAGCATTTATGCCTTGAACCTGAGGGTCTTTCCTTTCCTTTCTTTTTTTTTAATCACCTGCAAGCAGGGTAGCTTTATTATTTTTTTTTGTTGCACCTAAACACTACAAAAAAAGAAAGAAGGGGAGGGAAAAGTTACCCCGGGATAAAAGACAGAAAATAAAAAACCCACACTATGACTAAAATCCCAAGAGAGAGGGTTGTTAACAGTCAGTATTCTGTTAGTATTCAAAATTAAAAAGTTTTTCGTTTAAGTCAATGCAATCGGAAATTAGTAAGTCCATGTTAGTGTCTTCTCCATCTTCTTTTGTGTGCGCAAAGAGTTCTTTCATCTTCATCCCTGCTTGCAAGTTTCAAGTCTCCAAAGAGTTACTTTGGTCTTCTAAGCCGCAAATCATATGTCGCTTTGGCCTCGCCACCTGCTGCTCCTTGGTCGTCATCCCTGTCTTCTATGGTGACTGCTCCGCCCCCTCCTTCTTGCTGTTCTTCCTCCTTCGATCCGAAAAACCGCTTCAACCATTCTTCTGCTTTAAAAACCGAATCGATTTTTTTCCCTTTTGTCTTTGTATTTGAACACGACACCTTCCGGGAAATTCCAGGAATACGAAATTTGGTTGATCTGCAATGTTGAGATAAGCTCTTTGTAAGCTTTTCTTTTCTCTGCTTTCAGGATGTCATCCCTCGTTTGTCTTCGGAGAAACTTAACGAGAATTTCACCCGGCAGGTTATTCCGTTTTATGTATTTTGAGTATGATCGATAGACCATCTCGATTTCAGCTTCCGCTTCTGCCGCTGAACAGCCCATCGCCGGTGCGATAAGCTCTGCCATCATCTTTTTCAAG
>NW_015168074.1:612985-614328 GCF_001447785.1 Gekko japonicus
TGCTCAAGTTTTTCTGCAAACACAGTTAAGTCTCTTGCACACTGCCGCAATTCTTTTCTCTCCTCCCCCCCTATTTTGTTAGAGCATTTCAGTTTGTTTACACCTAGGAATCTTCCCCGACACCACTTTCCGGAGAGTGGGGGGGGGAGAACTCACTTTTTAAAAAAGTTTTTCGCTTGGCTCATTCTCCGATTCATTGCCCGTCTGCATCCAGACTCCTTGTAGCTTCGTTAAATCAATAACCCTCGCTGCTTGTCCCGGTCGGCATCGGCTAAGCATGGTAAAAACCGAACCTCACAGGGGGCAGACCGATTGGGGCAAAGGAGTGCCTCAATTCTCCGGCATTTCACCGTTGAAGAGGTCGCCCCTCCAGCGCCCCCGGCTCGGAGCCTTTCACTAAGGCTCACCTGGGAGTGCCACTTGAGGTGGCACCCCTCCAACCCCACTGGAGTGCGGAATACCTCCCCAGCGATCGGGGAGAGTGTCCGCCATCGCCGAGCCACAGACCGGAAGTCAGGGTCTTTCCTTTCATTTCTTGTCAAACTTGAAATACTATAAGATTAAGCATATTGCTTTTGATCCTATTAAAAGTGAATTGTACACTTCAGACTAAGCCCACTGGTTTTAACTGAGCAGAGTGACTCTACACAGAACTGCATGTTGCAGCACCCCTGGGCTGCTAGGTCTCCTGCTATGGCCTCCCGCTGCCATCTCTTCTTGCCCGCTGCCACCCTATGTGGCAGAAAGAGAAAAGTTTTTGAAAAATCAGTGTTGAGTGTGCTGCAATGTGACTTCTCGGGAAAACTTGGAAGTGGCATTGAAAGGCTCTAGGTATCACAGAGTTCTATGGTTTTACCACAGAGTTTCTGGTGATTCCTAGAGAAACCTAACATCACTACTGGGTGTTCCTTTGAAGTGACATGACAGCATATATGATGTCACATACCCCATGTCCCCACCCACAGCCCTCCCAGCCTGGCAACTCTAGGCAATAGTGCTGCTTTCACTTTTATTTCACCATTGGGGACTAATATTGTGCATTACGATAAGGCGTCCTGTTTTTAAATGTGTACATTTTTGAGTGACCCTAAATGGCACAATATCACTAGGCCATAAAATCCATTCTAAAACACCAATTTCAATGTGTGGAGGGGGTTGTTTTGGAGTATGTGTGCCCTTTGAGTTGAGTGACTTCTTTGAATGTATGTTGAACATATTTAGGGGTGTGTATTTGGCATAAACCAAGAAGAAGAAGAAGAAGAAGAAGAAGAAGAAGAAGAAGAAGAAGAAGAAGAAGAAGAAGAAGAAGAAGAAGAAGAAGAAGAAGAAGAAGAAGAAGAGGA
>NW_015168074.1:614836-616491 GCF_001447785.1 Gekko japonicus
GAACCCCAGATACCCACAGATCGATTCTCCATTATAGCCTATGGAGAATATAATGGTTCCCATAGGGTATAATGGAGCTGGAAAAAAATGGCAAACCCAAATATTTTCCGATTCCAGATACCATACAGGTACTGGGATTTGAGAATATCAGGAAATACTGATATTTTCCAGGTTCAGTAAAAATGCTTCTTCTTCTTCTTCTTCTTCTTCTTCTTCTTCTTCTTCTTCTTCTTCTTCTTCTTCTTCTTCTTCTTCTTCTTCTTCTTCTTCTTCTTCTTCATTTTTGCTCACCCCTAGCTTACATAGTGGGTTGTCTGCCTGATCCTGATCCCTGGGAAACGAAGATGTCAATCACAAGGAAAGTTCTCTAAGCCCATAATTTGTATGCTTGTGCAAACAACATCTGTAAATTGCTACCAGGGACAATTCCTCCCCTCCATATAACACTGGAGGACTCTTATGGTCCCTGTCATCAAACCTCATTTCAATATTGATTATCAATTTGTCTAGTTCTAAGTTTTGCTAGTTCTGAATTACTAGAATGGATAGTAATTTGGTAGGCAATGTAGGCAGAGAAGCTGTATTTTAAGAATATGCTTCCTCTGGATCATTTAATCCTGATTTCCAAGCCTACAAATCCCAACATTTTAAATCTTTTTTTTTTAAGATCAGTTTTTGGAGAAGCTGAAGTTGATTGCAGCTTATATTTCTATGTGTCAGTACAGGAATGCTGTCTGGCATGAATTAAAATGTAGAATAACTGGAAAAAAATAAGATGGGTAGCCGTGTTAATCTGTCTGTAGCAGTAGAAAAGAGCAAGAGTCCAGTAACACCTTAAATACTAACAAAATTGGTGGCAGAGTAAGAGCTTCTGTGAGTCCCTGCTCACTTCTTCAGATACAGCTAGAATGTGCTTCTATCTTGGGGAGCGGGGTGATTTCAGTTGCTAAATGACAATAGCAGGCTAATGACAATAACAGGAGAATGACTATAGCAGGCATGATTGATCACCCCACTCTCCAAGACATAAGGACTGATGAATTCACATCATATTTTGTGAGCCTTTCGGTCCTACTGGATTCTTGTCCTTTTCTACAAAAAAATAAATAAATTTTTAAAAGCTGTGAACGTGCTCTTACATGAAACCCATGTCTAAAAACACTTCCCTTCGACACTCTTCTGCAGCCTCTCGAAATCAAGCAGTTCCTCTAAGAGGAACTGAACCTTTTGCTCTAATGGTGCTAGAGGAAGCATAGTCCATTTTAAAAGGCATGGCATAATCCATTTTAGCCTAAGCTGGAGCACATGAGGACATTGCAGAAGAGAGGCCGTGGCCCAGTGGTAGAGCATCTGCTTTGCATGCAGTAAGTCCCAGGTTCGATCCCCGGCATCCCCAGTTAAAAGGATCAGGCAATAGGTGATGAGAAAGACCACTCCCTGAGACCCTGGGGAGCCACTGTCAGCCTGAATAGACAATACTGACTAGTGGTTTTATTCAGTATAAGGCAGCTTCATGTGTCAAGAATATGTACAAGAGAGTCTACTGACTGGAGGGGGCATGAACTAGTTTTACTGCAATGAAGTAATTAAAAAAAATAGAAGAAACTTCTAAAATAAACGTGGCTTAGTTTGGATCCAAAGTGCTTTGTGGAACT
>NW_015168074.1:617294-618138 GCF_001447785.1 Gekko japonicus
GTGTGGATTCCCTTTGTTTCTATTTCTTCCCCTCCATTCTTCCTTCGAACAACCAAGCTGCAAGACAGATAAGTATCGCCCTTCATCACCCCTACCTGCTAATGCAACTGTGCTTATATCATACTGTAACTCTTAGGAACTTGATTGGATGTGTAAGTGCATCAGTATTGTTTGTATGAGATATATTTTAAGTAAAAGACATCTATTTTAACTACAACAGCCTCGAATCCTTTACTGGTAACCCTTGGTGGGATCAGGACCTTGGTATAAATTGGCAAGAACTCATTTATAAAATGCCAATTGCTGTAAATAAAGCAGTTCGGCTAACATTACCCTTTATATAAGTGTACTTAATGACTCATTAGTGCTTTTTTTTTTTTTTTTTGCTTTTACATTAAGTGTGACAAAATCAAAACTGTTGCTTTGCGGCACAGGCTAGAAGTAATACCTGATTCTGGAGCAAAGATAAGTAAAATCATTTGGGTATTCTCTTGACCAGAGCCAGGTTGAGGAAATACTTATTTACACAGAGAGTGATTAAAATGTGTGATTCGCTGCCAGATGGCCACAGGAACAACCCTCTTGAAAAGGGGATTAGATAGATCCAGGGCTTTTTTTGGTTGAAAAACCCCAGCAGGAACTAATTGGCATAAAAGGCCACACCCAACAGCAGAAACTGATTAGCATATTAGGCCACACCCCCTAACAACACAGATCATTAGCATATTAGGCCACACCCCATGCCTTCCCTTGGCTTGCCCTGGCAAGCCCCCCCCCCTTGAAGGGAAGGGAAGGCAGTTAAAAAAACCCTGGCCGGCCCGCCCGCCTCAACATCCCAGGGGGG
>NW_015168074.1:618890-624847 GCF_001447785.1 Gekko japonicus
GTGTTGCTCTCCAGGCCTTCCCTCTGTAGCCACACACGCAGAGGTTTTGGCTGTAGTGGGCATGGGCAACTCTGAAGCCAGCCGGAACTCCGTTCCTGTGCGTTCCTGCCCAAAAATAGCCCTGGATAGATCCATGGCTACTAGGCTTGGTGACTGAGGGAAATTTCCACCTTCAGAGGCACTAATCATCTGAGTCCAAGAGCCAAGAGGCAACATCAGGGGAAGGCCTCAGCCCCTATGTCCTGTTGCTGGCTTTCCAGAAGAACTGGTTGGCCACTGTGTGAGATGGGATGATAGACTAGATGGATCACTGGTCTGATCCAACAGGTCTCTTCTTATGTTCTTGTGTTCTACCACTGGGACACATCTCTCCCCAAATACCCACGAAGCTTCCTTATACTGAACCAGACCCTTTCCCCATCTAAGTCAGCATTGTCTACACAGACTGGCAGCAGGGTCTCAGACAGAATTCTTTCACATCACCTACTGCCTAATCCTTTTTAACTGGAGATGCTGTGGATCGAATCTGAGACTTTCTGCATGCCAAGCAGAGGCCCCTCAAATTCTGAAATCTGGGGTACCTATAATATTTTCCAGAGCTCCACAGAGGACTTCTTGAGCTATGTAGAGAATACAGATGTTTATTTTACCACTTCTAATGCAAGTTCATGTGAGCTGTTTTAATTACGGATTTAAACTACAATCAATACCTGAAGATAGATTACCTAAAATGTGCTGGGCCGAACAGCAGCAAATCGATGCTGCCAAACAGGTTTCATGGGCCAAAATTCCAAATGGGTCAACTGCCTGATGGTGATTCCCCCCCACATGGTGCAATTTAATTGTCAATCTGATCTGCCAAAAGGGGGTTTAAAATTGTGACATTCGAATCCCAAACAGCCTGTTGCTTGTATCGAATCTCACAATGGTATGTGATTGCCAGTTTTTAATTTCAGGCGTGGATTTGAATCTTATGTTCTGGAGCTTCGGAAACGTGTATTACTCAGATTCTGATAAATGAATGCTGTCAGTTGTTGAAAGGCAATGTGATAACTATTGGGATATTTGGTTAATATGACAGAGGTTTGCCCAGTGATAGAAACGTAATACTATCACAAACGGCCAGATTGTCCAGCATCACATGTGTGAGAGTATGAGGGCACTGTATCTACAGGAGAGACCTGTAGAGATGTCTGTCTCCATGGAAGGCCATGTTAAGAGAGTGGGTGGACAAAGTGAGAGAGAGGAGGGGTCAGAGGGCAGCTCCCAGTTTAAGATAAAGAGAGGCATCCCACTCATGGAGATAGCACTTAAACACACTTAGAGAGTACAGTCACACCTGTCAGATAATGCTGGGGGAAGGTAGGCTATTTGCTCTTTAGTAATTTGACCTGCCACTGTGTGATCAGATGCAATGGTGGGTGAATTGGGTATTTTCCTTCACCGCAAGTTTCCGGCGCACTTCAACGAGGGATCACTGATGCAATGGGAGTGCACCAGAGCGATCACACGGGGAAGTCTGTCTGCGGCCCGTCGCAAACCCATTTGATACTGCATTTCCCCCGGTATTTTTTAACTCCACTTCTTCGGCGGAGCGAAAGGGGTTGCCGACGGGTGCGGGACACTTGCCAGCTGTTCCCGTGTGATCGTGCCCTTAAAATCCCCCCAGCATTTGTGCCTGTCATGCGGCTAATTCTGCGTGTGGTCAGGACCAGAGTGATGTAGCGCCTCCCAATGTCAAGGCCTGCTGAGTTCCTTGCTCCAACAATAACGTACTCTGTAACTCATGGTTCTATGCACATGGAAATGGTGTCCCTGTTTAGGAAGAAGTGGTGCCCTGTTTAGGCACATGGAAATGGTGTCCCTGTTTAATCTCCCAAGGACCTTTCCTCCAGTTTAGGTGGCTCATATGGGAACACATGAAGTCAACTTGTACTGAATGAGACCACTGGTCCATTAAAGTCAACACTGTCTGCTCAGACTGGCAGTGGCTCTCCAGGGTCCTGGGCAGAGGTCTTTAACGGGAGATGCTGGGGATTGAACTTGGGATCTTCTGCATATCAAGCAGATGTTCTGCCACTGACCCACAGCCCCTCCAATGGAGAAGTCCCCTGGGGAGCCTTCCTCCAACTTAACTGGGTCTTGCTCCAATGGCGAAATCTTCCAAGAAGGCTTCTGCTAGCCTAAGGAGATGTCCTCCACCTTAAGTGTCTCTTTTTTTAACAGGAAATCCATTTAATTTGGAGAAAGTCTCCAAGTTTTGCTTGGTAAATAAGTACGGTAGCAGTCGGATCCACACCTGTATTTCCCATTAGGTATTGTGCAGTTCAGTGCTGTGAGACTGAAAAGGGCTGTTTGGTGCATGCCAGCGAAGGAGGGCTGGGTGGGCGCATGGAGAAATTTTGATCAACATGGAGGCCTTGGGGTTGCCGACGTTTAAGCCAAGTCAGTTTGGTGTTTCACCTTTTTCAGTGTTCTGTACTCTAGTTGGCAGGTGGGGAATGTCTCTCTCAGCAGTGTGTATTTGAGATGCCAGGGAGTGGAGGTACCAAAAGCAATGTTCCCTCTAAGCTGTGGAGTCTTGTGAGCAAAAATTCTACTTTGTGAGCTACTGGCGTTAAAGCTGTGAGCGAGTGATTTGGCTGTTGCGTACATCAGTTGGCTCTGGAGCCTCCCCTTCCTGAGCTAAGACAAGAACGTATGAGCCGGAGGCTAAAAAACTGTGAGCCAGCTCACATTAACTTAGCTTAGAGGGAACACTGACCAGGAGGTGAACTTGAAACCTTCTGCATGCAAAAAATGTAGTACCACTGAGCTGCAGTGCCACCCCGTGGAACCTGTTATCGTTAGTTGTCACGTGTTTCTTTAAATCCTGTGAAAATGTTCACATCCCCTCATAACCCAGAGGATTAGGCTAAGGGAGGTGGGAAACCTTTATTTGTGCAGTTCTTTGCTTTGTATCCTGTACACATTAAGATGACAGCGGAAAGTCTGCAGAATGTTTCAGATATCCTTGTTTTTTTGAATGATTTCTGCATATTTTGGTAACTCTGGGGGGGCAATTACAGGAAAAAAAACAGTTGTGCAAACCAGTGTGATGGGCCACTGAACACACATGTTAACTAGTTGCTCTAGCTTTGGAAGGGAATCTTATCCTGGGGGGCATAGTGGGTAGAGAAAGAACTACATTCCTCTGAATAACATGTTGCAGTGAACATGGTTGCCAGCTGAATATACCTTCTTTGACAGACCAGTTCGCCTGTGGACATCTAGGCTGTTTGCCAGTCTGTTAAGCAGAGCAAACAGTTGCCAAACAGCTTTGCATCTGCACAGGAGCTGTGGTGGTGGAGTTTTATATCTTCACCTTGCAAATGCTTTCGCATCTACATAGTAGGTGATTTTACCCAGGGTCATATGTGGTTGGATCAGGATGACCCGCGCTTTCCATAAAAACTCAGCAAAAATGTATGTGTGTGGAAAACAATGTTATCATGGACTTATAAAAACACCAAATGGTAAGACAGTTTGGCGTAGCAGTTAGGAGCGTGGACTCCCCACTCGTCCATATGCAGCTGCTTGTGCCTGTATCACACAGTGGCCAGAAATACCAGTGCCATCAGGAGGTCCACCAGGGGGCCAGGACCCATATAAACTGGGACCCATATAAACAGGACCAATATAAACTGGGAAAACCCTGTATGCCTTCAGGGGAAGGAAATGATAAAAAATGAAATAGGAAAGGTCACATGTCCCTGCCAATATATTTTTAAAGCAGCCAAAAAAAGCAGCTAGAGAAGACTCTGACTGTTTCTATTATCTTTGCACCTTGGCCTATTGATTTATATCATACTTGTTGTTATGCTTATTTGATTTACATTTCATTATATCATACTTGCTTATTTGATTTACATTACACTTGCTGTATGCTTATTTGATCATTATATACTTGCTTATTTGCTATAAAAATGAAATAGGTAAGGTCACATGTCCCTGCCAATATATTTTAAAAAACAATTATTGAGAGTTTTCCAGCTATAATAAATAGAAAATGCACAAATCCAAAAATTGAGCAGTTAAGGCCATTTCTCACAAAGAGAACTATGTTTACAAACCAATAAGCAAGAGTACTCAAATCATACAAAAATGCCACTCTAAGGTCCCAATCAGATGGGTCTTTAGATCCGACCCAGGCACGAGTGCCTGGCAGATTTAATGGGAACGATCATACAGCGACATCCGGGAAAGATGTCACTTCTGTGATAAGCACGTTCAGCCCAGCCAGGGAACAGTACTTTAAAGATACCAGTGAAAGTCCGGGGCTAATGCTTGCTCATTGGCCAATGGCGAATTTTCCCTTGTCTGATCGTTCCAGTGCACAATCCTTCTGATGGGATGGTCTGACTCCAGACCATCTTGAAATGCCACCATTAAAAAAAAATTCTTAGCGATATGCACATAAACACGTAAACGCGCAACAGCCACAGAGCTCCGCTCAAACGTTCTGGACAATTTCATGTTTCTGAATGACCCGTGGAATTTATGAACTGCATTAAATGAGATGGTACCTAGAGGGAGGTACCACTGGCAGTGCTTTAACCATTCAATTCCATGCATGCACAGAAAAACAAGAACATTTTGAAGTGCAGATGCACATGTGCAAACAATATTTTTTTTAAAAAAAACAACCAACCAAGCCATCTAGACAATCCACCGTGGAGTCCGTGCGTGGTAAGGGGATTCACAAGGGAGTTCTCTGGTCATGCAACACCAGATGAAAAAGATTGGGATCAAATCAGAACCGGGCCTATGGCAGGATTAGTTGCCCATCTGAATGCAGCCTAAGTTATCTGACAGTAAAAGAGCGAGAGCAATAGCAAAATAGTAATACTAGGGCTGGGTTGAAACTACTCTGCTGTTTTGTGAACTTACCAATATACTGAAAAGTACATCTCTTTTTAAATGATTTGTGTCACTCTTAAAAAAAAAAAAAGTTTGCCAATACGGGATCCTCTTTGTAAGCTCAATTGCCTTCACAGATCAGTGACATCATCATATTAGACAAGTCTGATTGGACACAAACTACTGTAATGTCAGCCAATTCGGGATATGACTCTTCTTGATGGGATGAAATCCTGCATGTAACTGATCCAAAAAGGAAAAAGAAGCAGGGGAAGGAGGGGGAATAGCGCTGAATCAGCAGTAACCAGGGAAAAATAATGGAGTGGATATTTGCACCACTTGTTTCCTAGGAAAACTTCCACCCCATCAGAATTTCTTTTTCCCCCCCCCCTGAAAAATTGAAATGTAAAATGTTTGGTGTAGCTTTGCTTATCATCAGAGTAATTTTTTTTCTGTAGGGTCCATTCCCAAATTGTAAAATAACTGAGCAGCTCCACAGTATGAGTTGGATCCATCCAGGTTCCCCCCGCACCCCATGAAAAAGGGAGGGAGATCCCCTTTGTCCACCAAAAAGCCTATGTTGGGAATTGTGGGACCTGCATGAACAAAAGGCACATGGAATGGGGGGCTGTAATAAGAAGAGACATTGGCCAAGATTTAATGGAAAAGCTAGCTGGATATATAATTTTGATGACAATGCTGGCTGGATCCAACCCTATGATGTTAGATTTCCCTATGTTTTATTGCAGCACCAACACCCAACATTGTCCAGTTTGGTGTAGTGGTTAAGCGTGTGGACTCTAATCTGGGAGAATCGGGTTTGATTCCCCACTCCTCCACTTGCACCTGCTGATGTGACCTTGGGTCAGTCACAAGCTCTGGCACGGCTGTTCCTGAAAAAGAGCCATTTCTGTCTGAGTTCTCTCAGCCCCACCCACCTCACAGGGTGTCTGTTGTGGGGAGGGGAAGGGAAAGGAGTTTGTAAGCCGCTCTGAGACTCCTTTGGGTTGTGAAGGGCGGAGTATAAATCCAATCTCCTCCTCCTCCTCCTCCTCCTC
>NW_015168074.1:624888-638505 GCF_001447785.1 Gekko japonicus
TCCTCCTCCTCCTCCTCCTCCTCCTCCTCCTCCTCTTCTTCTTCTTCTTCTTCTTCTTCTTCTTCTTCTTCTTCTTCTTCTTCTTCTTCTTCTTCTTCTTCTTCTTCGCCTTAGTTGCCTTCTGATTTGTCTTGTTAATAATTTCTTAAAATCCATCTCGGCGTGATTGCTACATTGGGGGGGGGGCTTTTCCACTCACAGAAGTGCTATTTTGTGGAGCTCCCCCGTTCAGAACACCAGTTCACTGCAAAATTCATGCGCTCTAAATGTTTTCCTTCAGATAAAATACTTTGAAAGGCTTACACCTTTATTTTTGACACTGGGTCTTAGCAACTCTTTGTCCATTACTGCAAATGCTTTTATTGACCTACTTGGCAGGACCCTAGAGCTCAAACTGCAGTTATAGCAAACAAGAGGCATGAAAGGCATGTCTTCTTTTTTAGTGCCAATTTCTTAACAGCCAAGCTTGTGTTTACATGAGCTGCTGCAAGCTTATCTGAAGTAAATCCCTTTTCCCCCACTGTTTGATCACCTTCAGTTTTGCTATATTGTTCTTTCAGATTATAGTCCTATAAAGTGATTACTATTTTTTTAAAAAAAACCCTACATGCAGGTATTTTTGAAATAACGTCATTTTTAGATGTAGATTCAGGCGGGTAGTTGTGTTAGTCCAAAGCAACAGAACAAAGTTTGAGTCCAGTGGCACTTTTAAGACCAACAAAATTTTATTCTGGGTATAAGCTTTTGTGTGCATGTGCGTTTCTTCAGATACGTTGAAACAAGACTTCCTCAACCACTACATACAGGTAGAGAGAGGGGTTAGTATAGCCAGAATTAAACTTTGTTGGTCTTAAGGATGCCACGGGACCCAAACTTCGTTCTTTTTTGCAGAACCTTTCTCTCTAGCCTATATGTAAGGCTTGGGGAAGTCTATGTCAACATATCTGAAGAAGTGTGCATCTACTGTTTTGTCCATGCCGTATCAGTTTCAAGGGCCTGTTATTTATAAGTAAGGGCTTAAGTTGGATGTTAATATCCTTGAAGATTTTTATGGCATGTGAGCTAAGCTGTAAAAGCACTGGTCCTAATGAGCTCAGCTCTGGACCAAATACTAAATACCAACGGGATTTTCGTGGCATGGGTCTTTGATAACTTAGTCATAAACCACTTGATGCCATGGGAACAAAAAGTTAATCTCCAGTTGGAGGATGACAATTCTCTTAAAGATGAATTGATGGGTCTAATCAGTAACACTAAAAAGCAGCTGTTAGGCTAAAAGGGCTGCAGCCATTTAAACCTGACAGCTGACGGGTGAACCCATTGGGCTGTTGGGCTTAAATGGATGGAAGCAGGGCTATTTTTGGGCAGGAACGCACAGGAACGGAGTTCCGGCTGGCTCCCAAGTTGGCCACGCCCAGCAGGAACTAATTAGCATAACAGGTCACACTCAACAGCAGAAATTCATTAGGATTGGCTACAATTAGGGGTGTGTGGCCTAACATGCAAAGGAGTTCCTGCTCCAAAAAAACGCCCTGGGTTTTATCAACAAACAAGGTAAGGAGAATAAGAAGCAAAAGGTGGGTGTGGCTGGGTGACCACACTTCTGGTAACACGGGGGTGTGGCCTAATATGTGAATGAGCTGTGCTGTCGGGGGTGTGGCCTAATATGCTAATGAGTTCCTGCTGTTGGGTATGGCCTATTATGCTAATGAGTTCCTGCTGGGCTTTTTCTACAAAAAAAGCCCTGGATGGAAGCCATTTCATGGGCCAGTTTAAATGGATGGAAGCAATTTCATGAGCCAGATTTGCTCTTCCCCCCCCACTTCCAAGCAGAGGGGAGCAAAAAAGATTGCTGAAAAGGCTTGCAGCCATTTTAGCCTAAGAGCAGAAGGGCATACACACACCCCTGTTAGGCTAAAATGGCCACAAGCCATTTCAATGATCTCTTCTGCTCCCCCCACTTGGAAGCACGGGAGTGAAATGAACAGCCCCCCCCACTTCCAAGCAGAGGGGAGCAAAAAAGATTGCTGAAAAGGCTTGCAGCCATTTTAGCCTAAGAGCAGAAGGGCACACACACACCCCTGTTAGGCTAAAATGGCCACAAGCCATTTCAATGATCTCTTCTGCTCCCCCCCCCTTGGAAGCAGGGGAGTGAAATGAACAGGTTAAATGGCTTCCAACCATTTAAACCTAACAGCCTTTTCAAGCTCATCATTTATATCTCAAAGGTTTCTGCCCACTGCTGGCTGAAGTCATACCTGTACAAACTGGTTTCACAGTCTTTGTCCTACCTGAAGGGCAAGTTTAGACTAGCCTTAAAGCATCAAAAGAGTATACCTTAAACATTTTTCACCCAACTGTTACCTGTAGGAGATCACTGCAGTAAACACTTTAAATACAAGCATGCAGACTCTTGTTAATGCAACTTCTGGATTAAGAACATAAAGAACATAAGAGAATCCATGTTGGATCAGGCCAATGGCCCTTCCAGCCCAACTTTCTGTGACACAGTGGCCAAAAACCAGGTGCCACCAGGAGGTCCGCCAGCGGGGCTAGAACTCCAGAAGCCCCCTCACTGTTGCCACCCAAACACCAAAAATGCAGAACATTCCCTTGCTCGAAAGCTAGTTGAATCTGACTCTAGGGGGCGGTGCTCATCTCCGTTTCCAAAGCCGAAGAGCCAGTGCTGTCTGAAGACATTTTCATGGTCATGTGGCCGGCATGACTAAACACCGAGGTGCACGGAACACTGTTACCTTCCCACCGAAGTGGTACCTATTTATCTACTTGCAATTTCTTGCTTTCGAACTACTAGGTTGGCAGGAGCTGGAACCAGAGATGGGAGCTCACTCCATCATGCGGCACTCGGGTGGCTCAGTGGTTAAGATGCTTAGCTGCAGACGGAGCTTAGCAGTTCGAGACCCAAGTCTATACCTTGTGGCTTATAGCCACTCATGGACCTCTGCTCCATATGTTTATCCAAACCCTTCTTGAAGCTAGTAGCCACCAGCACCACTTCCTGTGGCAGTGAATCCTACGTGTTAATTACTCTTTGGGTGAAGAAGTCGTTCTAGAAACAGGTTGAAGTTCCCTCCTTTGGTCTTCCTGTTGTTGGCCAGACACAACAAGCCCACTCAGGTGAACTGTTCCACCCAAAGGGTGGTGTGAGCCAGTGTTGTGTGAAAGCCAGTGTGACAAAGGGTGGTGTGAGCCAGTGTTGTGTGAAAGCCAGTGTGATGTGGATAGAGTGATGGGCATGGATACTGGGCAACCTTGGTTTGAATTCCCACTTCGACCATGGAAATCTTCTGTGGGATCTTGGGCGTGTCACAAACTCTCAGTTAGGCCTACCTCACAGAGTTATTGTGGGAGAATGGAGGTGAGAACAATGGTGCTAAGTTGCTTTGAGTCCCAACTGTGGGGATAAAAAGAGGATATAAATAAACGGAAATGCATGATGTTTGTGGTAGGGATGGAGCTTTTGTGAGTCATTGCTTGCTTCTTTAGATACTGAAGGGAGAAGTGACTTGCAAAGAAGTGAGCAGTGGCTCACAAAAGCTCCTACCACAAATTTTCTTAGTCTTTAAGGTGCTACTGGACTCTTTTCTGCTGCTACAGGCAGACTAACACAACTACTCATCTTCATCTATGCAAAGACCCGTGCCAGAACATGGTTCTAGTGATTCTAGGGCCCTGGGTGAAAGTCCAAAATGGGTCCCAGAATCACTGCTACCCTGCCTGTCTCCTGGGCCAAAAAGGGGGCAGCTCTTCCCTGTCTGTGGCAGATGGGAGTCATACCTGGAAGCTGAGAACCATACTGGGCTGTGGACCATTTGGGTTCCCACCCAAAGCATTGGCCTTGGCAGCTGCCTCAGTTGCCTGTTGTTTAAGACTGCCTGTGTCCAACTCTCCACACTCCAGAATGGCATTATCTTCTGTTGGTTCAGGTCTTCTGGGCCCCAGGAGCATGCTTTTGGCATGTCCTGACTTGAAATAACAACTGCAAATGGGGAGAGGCAGAAGTTCAGCAACAGTTCTTCCTCAGTTGTCTAAGATTTCCAGTTCCTCTCCACACTTTGTGCCTCTGGCAAGCCCTGGCTCGGGATGAAGGTCCACATTAACAGGGGTGGAAAGTTTTCTGTAACTTTAAACCCTGCAGACAAGTTAACCATTCATAGATATGCTGAAATGTGCAATGCTAAAGCAATGATCAGTAGGCAAAACAACAATATTTTAATATAGAGCATACAAAGGTCCCGTTCACACTAGGCGATTTGGGCCGGGAGCGGGACGGTTCGGGGGCGGATCAAACCGGCGCGATCACACCACAACATCTGGGAAGCATCTTGCTTCCATCCCCGAACTGGCCCTTCCCCACACAAATGCGCCTCAAGTTGAAACCACCTACCTTGGTGGTTCAACTGGAAGCTGCGCTGCTAGCCGAGCGTTTGATCGCTGGCGCGTCCTTGCGCCGGCACAACCCCGGCCCGGAGCCGAACTGCGCATGCTCCCGGTTAGGGCCGTGTTTTCTCCCCGGTGTTTGATCGCGCCGGGGAGAAAAGGCGCTGCGGCCAGGGGATCAGTGGGATCCCGCCGCGGTGTCTCAACGTTGGCGCAGCTTTTAAAAGCCGCGCCTTTAGAGGCTTTTCCCCTGCCGTGTGGCAGGGGCCAAAGGTCATCATTAAAGTCGGTTGAAGGCAGCTATCTCCAGTTAAAAGGACCAGGCAGACGGTAATGTGAAAGACCTCTGGCTGAGACTCTGGAGAGCGGCTGCCAGTCTGAGTACGTATTGACCCTGATGGACTAAGTGTCTTATTCAGTATAGGGCAGCTTTGTGTGTGTGACCATGTTGCAAATAATGAATGCTACACAAACGCACAAACACACTCTGGAGGATGGTGCTAATATGCATTCTACTTGTTGTATGAGGAACACAAACAGAGGCCCCGGTCACACGGGCAGGAAACTGCGGGGGAGAAGCGTGGCTGTTTGCCCTGGGGCAAACTACTGCGCTGTTACGCGATCAGACCTCCCGTGGAGGTTCTGTGGAGGTACCGTGGAGGTTCCATGGCAAGGGAGAGGTGCTGATCACAGGACAAGCCGGCGCGCAACGAAGAAGCGCGCGCTGCGGCAAACTGTTTTTTTGTGTGTGTGTACACGACAAATGCGCATGCTCCGTTGGGTGCGTGTGTGCATCCACAGAGACTTGGACAAAAAAAACACACCTTATTTGCAAGGGGACATGGGCGGGCGCCGGATGCCACCGGAAACGCGATCAGACGCCCGCCCTTGCCCCGCAGTTTCCGGAAACTAGTACCTCCAAGGTACTAGTTTTTTGCCACGCAGTTTCGGCTGGAAGCCTCAGTTGAGCCACGGGAGTGCTACGCTTCCCAGATGTGCTGGTGAGATCGCGCCCGGAAACTCCGCCTGTTTTCCATCTCACTTGTGTGGCTTCTGTTCCGTGTGACCGCAGCCAGAATGTTACATTACATATAATTGAATTGTGTGAGTTGTGAATAATAAAGCAATTAGAGGAGGAGGAGGAGGAGAGATTGGATTTATACCCTGTCCTTCACTCAGAGGCTGATTTCGCACTAGAGCTGCCTCGATGTTGCGCCGCCGTTTGCCCCGATACTATCGGTCAATTTCACACCCGAAGCCGCGGGGCTGCATTTGACCCGCGGCCTCGCCCGATTTCCTCCGCAGTTTTGTGATCCTCAAAAAAACAGGATCACGAAACTGCAGGGGAAATCGGGCAAAGCCACAAGTCAAATGCAGCCCTGCGGCTTCGGGTGTGAAATTGACCGATAGTATCGGGGCAAACGGCGGTGCAACATTGAGGCAGCTCTAGTGCGAAATCAGCCAGAGTCTCAGAGCAATTTACAATCTCCTTTCCCTTCCCCTCCCCACAAGGGACATCTGGTGAGGTCAGATTACTTAGTGTGGCATTTTTGTATGATTTGAATACTCTTGCTTATTGGTTTGTAAACACAGTTCTCTTTGTCAGTTCAGTTACCTTTATTGGCATTGACACTGGAGAAAATACACAAGTAGATAAATAAATAAAACATAGGCACATATACCAACTGGAGGGGGGGGGACAACAACAACACACCATTGTAAAATAATCTCTTTGTGAGAAATGGCCTTAACTGCCTAATTTTTGCATTTTCTATTTATTATAGCTGGAAAACTGTTAATAGTTGTTTTAAAAATATATCGGCAGGGACGTGTGACCTTACCTATTTCATTTTTATTCTGTCCTTCCCCTGAAGGCATACAGGGTTTCCCCAGTTTATATGCTCAACACCTCGATGAAGTGAATTAGGCAGAAAAAAGACTCTCATCCCAACCAGAAGGATGTATATGATGGCACTGTTCCTGGCTTAAAGAGTTACTGGCCGATGTAGGTAGAAATGCTCAAACATTGGACAGTTTGCTGTATGCAAGCAGTTCAAGCCTGTTCATTGGGTGACTTCTCAAACATTCAAACACTTCAGAACAGAAGAGTACTCAGGGGTCATTTCGTAGAAAAAGAGGTACAGGAGCTTATTAGCATAACCCATTAGCATAACTTATTTGCATATGCCACACACCCTGACATCACCAAAAGTGTGTCAGAAGGCAACACCCACCACTCAGGCTACACTGGACTGTTTTGGATTGCTAGCTATTGGGGGGGGGGACATGTAGATCTGTCCTCGCAGAGGCGGGAGAGCTTGTACCTGAATAAAACTTGGTCTTAAAGGTGCCACTGGACTGTTTTGGACTGTGGGGGGGAGGCTCTGCAACTTACCTGGCTGCTTCTTGCTGTGACTGAGGGCTTCTAGGAGCAGGGGGTGGGGCTTGTTGCATGTACCCACCCCCTGGGCTCTTTACCGCTGGAGCTCCGCTCCTGTGCGCTCCTGCAGGAAATGACCCCTGCACATTCTCACAAAACCCGACAGCACTCCCTGTTCCCCCTTTCCCTTCATAGACCTATTGTCCTTGCATGCCACTCAGTATCTGGTAGCATGGATAGACAATAAGCAAATGAGTCAGCAAGTGATAATAAGCAAACATTATTTTAGAAGGAGGAGGAGGAGATAGAATTTATACCCCACCCTTCACTACCTGAAGGAGTCTCAGAGCGGCTTACAATCTCCTTTCCCTTCCCCTCCCCACAACAGACACCCTGTGAGGTAGGTGGGGGCCGAGAGAGCTCTTTCGAGGACTGCTCTTGAGCAAACAGCTCTGAAAGAACTTGCGACTGACCCAAGGTCACACCAGCAGTTGCATGTGGAGAAGTGGGGAATCAAACTCAGTTCTCCCAGATTAGAGTCCATTATTTTAACCACTACACCATGCTGGTGTACACAAACACAGAAACATCACTAGAAGAGGTAGTGTTGGGGAGGGTGAGAAAAAGAAAGAAAATCAGTGTACCTAGATTTGTTGTCTGTCTCACACAGCCATGAGCAATCCACCGCGCCCACACTCACGCAGCTGAATCACCAGCACTTGCACTGTGAGATGCAAGTTCCGCATTGCTGAATCCTTATTAAATACCCAACGACATTGCATCACCTCTCTGGCATAGATGGTCAGTCAGTTTTCGAAAGCCTCCCCAAACAAGGCAGTGGGCCACAAAGCTTTGAAAGCTCTCCCAAAGCCATTGCAGTCAAGCCATGCATGTAGGCCAAGTGGGAACACTGGGGGCAGGCATGCTGACTGGGACAATCCTGCTTGGCAGGGACTGGCAGACAGTATGGTGCAGTGGTTGGAGTGCTGGATCTGGGAGATGGAGGTTCGAATCCCCACTCGGTCGTGGAAGCTTGCTGGGTGACTTTGGGCCAGTCACATGCCATACAAGTAAGCTACCTCACAGGGTTTTTGTGATAATAAAATGGAGGAAAGGAGAATGACGTAGGCCACGTTAGGGTTCCTATTGGGGAGAAAGGTGGGATATCAAGGAAACAACTAAATTCTAGAGGGACAGGGCCTCCCTGTCAGCTGACCCTGATTCACTATTTTCCTTTGCTACCTTAGAAACTGAAATCAGACGGTGAGCTGACAGAATACATGATTCGATCAGAAGGCTTCAAGTAAAGGTAAAGGCTTCCCTTGCTCAAATACTAGTTGAATCTGACTCTAGGGGGTGGTGCTCATCTCCGTTTCCAAGCTGAAGAGCCAGCGCTGTCCGAAGACTTCTCCACGGTCATGTAGCTCTCCAAGGCACACAGAACACTGTCACTTTCCCACCGAAGTGGTACCTATTTATCTGCTCGGAATTTCTTGCTTTTGAACTGCTAGGTTGGCAGGAGCTGGGGCCAGAGACGGGAGGTCACTCTGTCACACAGCACTCGGGTCTCGAACAGCCGAACTATGGACTTTCCAGTCTGCAGCTCAGTGTCTTAACCTCTGAGCCACCACAGCCCCTTGAAGGCTTCTACCCATCACTAAATCCTGGAAATAATTCTGTTCAGCTTTGGCATGTTCACTGTCATTTCAAATGGGCACTGGTGGGAATGGGTCTAGATAATACATTTCCAACTGTCTCTCTCTGCATATTACATCGACCATGCATCTGGTCTCCATCAAAACACATGCGAGCTTCCATTGCTGTATACAAACAATGTGAACAGGATTCAAAACTACCCATAGTTGCCAAAAATGTGGCATGTGAGGAAATGCCAACAGTAAAATTTGTGGACGACTGGGCATCATGCTACATTTCCTGAGTGGACTGTATTTGATTCCACTAATGTGATGGAACATGAAATTGAGCCAACTTCAGAGGACGGCAGAAGACAGGAGGGCCTGGCGGGAGATGATCCATGGGGTCGCGAAGAGTCAGACTCGACTGTGCGACTGAACAACAACAACAATGTGATGGAGCGCAGTCAAGAAAGCTCTTTCAGAGATGTGTACTCCACTAACATTGTTTCTATTGCTGGTCATGGTGGAAACTGCCATCAGGTCATAGCTGACTTATGATGACCCTATAGGCTTTTGAAGGCAAGAGACATCCAGAGGTGGTTTTCCATTGCCTGTCTCTGTATAACAACACTGGAATTTCTTGATGGTCTCCCATTCAAATACTAAACAGGGCAAGCCTTGCTTAGCTTCTGAGATCTGATGAGATCAGGATAACCTGTGCCATCCATTCTATTTCTGGGCCATCAAGTCATCACAAATGCATGGCCATCCCAGCAAGGGGCTTTCAAGACAAATGAGAAGCAGAGGGGGTTTGCCATTGCCTTCCCATGAAGAGTCTTCCTTGGAGGTCTCCCTTCCAAGCACCGACCCTGCTTAGCTTCCAAGAAGGGATGGGCATGAACTGGGAAAATGCAGTTTGGTTCATGGTTTGTGGCATGCCCAGTGCATGAACCACAAACTGCCATGAACTTTTAGCTGCCAAATGAACTGGTTCAGTTTGTGAGGTTCGTGATGCAGTAGAACAGCCCACCCCACCCCCGGCACTCTAGAGACACCAAACTCACAGAGAACTCCAGCTAACTCTCTTCTACCCACTCTCCAAGTTTGGTGAGGATTGAATTTACGGGGTCCGAGTTATGACCCCCAAAGAAAGTGCCCCGGGGAAAGTGCTTTCTGGGGAAATGACAGGCCGTCATTGTGACAGGCACAGGTTTAGGAGATTCAGGGGTGTATTGAACAGATCCTGTGCAAGCCAGAGACATCAAAGTCACAGGGGACTCCCCTCGATGCTCATCTACATGCCCTCCAAGTTCCTCCCCCCTGTTGCTTTGAAGTTCGGTAAATATTTAGATTGAATGGAGATGTTCCATTCGGTAAATATTTAGATTGAATGGAGATGCTCCATCTGGAAATGTATCCATTCACGAACGGGCACAAACCACCACAAACTGCTGGAACGTTTGTGGAAAGTTCATGCCAGCTGGCCCGCCATCAGCTTGAGTTCACGAACCACAAGCGGCCAAAATTCGTCATGAATGTTAGTTTGGGAGCCGGTTCGTGCCCATCCCTACTTCCAAGATCTGATAGAGTCAGGCTGGCTCAGACCATCAATTCTATTTCTACTGCCCAAATAAGTAGAACTCTAAAAACCAAATGCCACCATTCTGTTATTCTGTTACAAACAATAGGTAATTTCCTGAGTCTCCTTCCTGAAATTTTACTAAAAGACTATATTTCCCCCCCGTCTGATATATTCTGCATCATATTAAAGGGAAGAGCCACTGAGAGAATAAAACCTGGTTGTCCTTCTGAAGGTTTCTCAATACACAAGCACCAGATGTGAACTAAAAATAATAACACCTTGATAAATGGCAGATGCCTGTCTTGTCACACTGTAGTCTGTAGCCAGCTGTTGCCCATGCCCTGGGCCATCTCGCCATAATTACTCTGGTCTCTCATCACCCATGCACCTGTGGTGGACCACATCTGGATGAATACAACTCCAGAGGCCATTTAAATAGCTTACAAGTGTTTTTTTCAAAACACATAGTGTTTCTAGTTCTCATTACTTATATGATCATGGAAGCATGATCTGTTTTTATACATGATAAGGACCCATAGAAATGTGGCCTCACACATAGAGAGGGTTGCTAATTTTATCAAAGCGCCCTTTGCTTCCCTTGAGGGAAGAAAAGGGAGGAGGGGGGAATTTGTGGATCCAAGAAAAAAACATTTCTTCTCCCTTTTCTTCTCCAGAACTGAACAAAGAGGTGAGCCAGCAGATTCAAGTCAGTCAAATAAAGTGCTTCTCTACACAGCACATTATTAACACATGGAATTAAGTGCCACATGGTGTCATAAAGCTGGTTGTTAGACATATGGAGAACTTTGGGAATATAGGCTGCTGGGTGGAGCAATGCAACTACTTAAGTTGCATATTGGAATGAGTGGATATAGCTAGTTTGCTCACTGTGAACTTGGTAAGTTGTAGAGTTGCCAGTCAACCAGTGGGGGATAGGGAGGGACTTACCGGGAACTGGAGGGAGGCCCAGTTGCAGTGAAGTGCCTACGTCACTTCTGATGTGACCCAGAAGTGATATAATTACACAGCAATGTCGGGGCAATGCTCTGGTATTTGGGCAAAAACTATGGTAAATTTATTTATTATTTATTTATTATTTTGATTTATACCCCACCCTCCCCGCAAGCGGTCTCAGGGCAGCTTACAGAGTTGGTACCCTGTACCATAAAAACCATGTACAAAATTTAAACAGCATTAAGCATTAAAAACAATCCAACAATTAACAAATTAATGTGCTAGTGATGGTACACTTTTGATGGTAATCTCTGAATGATTCAGATGGCGTACTAACAACTTTCATCAACATCGGTGTTCTTCAGCTTGGTGCTATGATATAACACAAACCCACCCCAGGACCAGAGTCAACCCAAACCACGGATGTTGTTGGTGGTAGAGGAGTGGCAGCTCCTAATTGAAAGCCTGGTGGAAGAGCTCCATCTTACAGGCCCTGCGGAATTGCAAAAGGTCCCGCAGGGCCCTGATCTCATCCGGAAGCTCATTCCACCAGTGTGGAGCCGCCACTGAATGGCCACAAGCCTGGCATCCTTAGGGCCAGGAACGGTCAGTCGATGTTGTGTTCCTGACTGTAGTGCTCGCTGGGGTATATATGGGGAAAGGCGGTCCCACAGGTATGTCGGACCCTGGCCATATAGGGCTTCAAAGGTCAATACCAGCACCTTGAAGCAGATTCAGTATGCTATTGGCAGCCAGTGCAGTGCCTTCAGCACAGGCTGGATGTGCTCCCATTTAGGGAGGCCCATCAGCAGCCTGACCGCGGCATTCTGCACTAGCTGCAGACTCCAGATTTGCGACAAGGGCAGCCCCATGTAGAGATTTGGCTTGTACTATAGAGTTTTTGCCGAAACACGAGAGCGTTTCTCTGACTTCACCGGTATGATGATGTCCCTTCCATCAGAAGTGTGGTAGACATCTTGCTGCAACACTGACTGGGTCTCACTCTTTTTCTGGGTAAGTCTTCACTGCTGCCCAGGAGCTACCTTCTGCTAAACCAGATTTTTCAAAGGGACACTACTTTGAAAACACAAGGAACTAGCAGAGAGCTGCCCTCTTAATGGGGAGGGGCTGTGGTTTAGTGGAAGAGCCTCTGTTTTGCATGCATAAGGTCCCAGGTTCAATTCCCCCACCCGTCCAGTTAAAAGAGACCAGGCAGGAGGTGACATGAAAGACCTCTGATTGATACCCCAGAGAGCTGCTGCCAGTCTGAGTAGACAATACTGACTTTGATGGACCAAGTCGCTGATTCAGTACAAGGCCATCACTCATCTTCAAACTCTGGACCTTTGGTTTGGGAAGGGAAAGAAAGTTTGGCAATGGGGGGGTATCATGCTTAATGGTGCAAAGAACGTTGATTCCTCTTCTCTTTTTTTCTCTTTCAAAAATAGATTCTCATTTCTCTTTGAAGAGATCAATGCCATCTTCTTCTAACTTTATTCCTTTGCTCTAGTTTTATGTTACACACCACCACAGGGTGGTGCTCTAACAGGAAGATAGGAAAGTCTGGAAAGACCTCGCCAGCCGCTGAGACCCTCTCTGTGAAGTTGTCTTTGCTCAAAATTGAGTTGATTAGAAACAGACTCCATAGCTCAGAAAATTTACAAGACTTCAAATTTCTAAAAAAAAAAGTGGGAAAGAAAAAGATTCTTGGAACATCGAAGACTGACCAGATTTGTCAAGTTGCCTTTAAGGGCAGCTCCACATAAAGCACATTACAGTAGTCTAACGGCACAATTACAAAGTCATATATCCGTATTGCCAGACGGGCTGAAATCTAAAAGAGGAGAAGAAGAAGAAGAAGAAGAAGAAAATATTGGATTTATTCCCCTTCTCTTCACTACACAGGAGCTGCGGTGGCTCAAGTGGTTAAGACGCTGAACTGCAGGCTGTGGAAGGTCGGTAGTTCAGCAGTTCGAGACCCGAGTGTGCCGCATGACGGAGTGAGCTCCCGTCTCTAGTTCCAGCTCCTGCCAACCTAGCAGTTCGAAAGCAAGAAATTGCAAGTAGATAAATAGGGACCACTTCGGTGGGAAGGTAACAGCGTTCTGTGCGCCTTGGTGTTTAATCATTCCAGCCACATGACCACGGAAATGTCTTCGGATAGCGCTGGCTCTTCGGCTTTGAAATGGAGATGAGCACCGGTCATCTCGACTGGCTTTCGAGCAAGGGAACCTTTACCTTTACCTTCACTACCCAAAGGTGTCTCAGAGCAGCTTACAAACTCCTTTCCCTTCCCCTCCCCGCAACAGACACCCTGTGAGGTAGGTGGGGTTGAGAGAGCTCTGACAGAAACTCCTCTTTTTCAAGAACAGCTCTTATCAGAGCTACGGCTTGCCCAAGGTCATCCAGCCAGGTGCAAGTGGAGGAGTGGGGAATCAAACCCGGCTCTCCCAGATTAGAGTCCGCACATTTAACCACTACACCAAACTGGCGCACTTAACCACTACACCAAATAACAGAAGGTGCATCGAACAACATTATTGGCCCGTCGGTATAAATACAGTTAAGACAAACCAGTTTAAAACAATCACAGATATTTACAGGTTATCAGATGGCACATAAGAACACTATGACACTGTACCCAGGGGAAGAAATAGGGAAAG
>NW_015168074.1:639006-697905 GCF_001447785.1 Gekko japonicus
AAAGCCGGGAGGAACTGTACAGGTGGGAATTCTCCTGACCTCACCCATATGCTTGAAGGTACATTCCCATTTTACAGGCCTTGTTCCAAGTCCCAAAGGGTCCAGACCTCACTTGAAAGCACATTCCACCAAGCTGGAGCCACAGCCGAAAAGGCTCTGGCTCTACTTGAACCAGATGAATACTCATTGGTCCCGGGATCGCCAGTGTGTTGTTATTCAGAGAACATAGTGTTCTTTGGGGTGGGGGTATTCCAGGAGAGGCGGTCCGAAAAAATATTTTGGTCCCAGACCGTAAAGGGCTTTAAATATCAGTACAACAGAAGATGTCAAGGATTAAACATGGGTGATTCTACACGGAGATAATTTGGTCTACCCCTGGGACCCTATCCCAAAATTCTCTTAACATTTCATCTCTCTGGTCTGTTTCACTCTGCAGTGACCACTGGACTTCTTTCCCCTTCCCAATAAACGACTGCTGCTTACTGCTTTCCTTGTCCTGACCATACATGAAAACCCAGAGCTCTCTTAAACAGAACTCCTTGTAAATGAAAAGAATCTGAAGGAACAGTTAATGTGGCGGGAAGAAACCACCACAGAGAAATATGGCGGTTCTGTGTTGCTAGTTATTATCTTTAACATGACCCAGTAGACGTCTGTGAATCTCTGACTCGGAGAACATTTCTAGAATTCTGTTAGGCACAAGTTCATTTTCAAATTACCTTGGGAAGCTCTATTTTTTTCTACAGAGCCATTTTTGGACACAATATTAAGCCCACAGTTACAAGACTTTGCTTGTAGGTAGGACCCTGGGGAAATCTTCCCTGAACTGAAACAAGTTGTCTCTGTAGCAGGAGACAGGTGTAGGAGCCGGTGAAACAAATGACATTGTGATACATTGAGCAGCAAATATGGAAACAGTGCGAGCGTTTCTGGACCGCTGGGGGAAGAAAACGAAGGGGCTTTTCAAGCCAGAGGAATGTTCATTTACCAACACAATGAAATATTGTTCTTGCCCAGCAGGTTCGCCGAGTGCCAGGTGCTGCTCACGGCATTGCCTTTGAATTTATGGATTTCCTTCCCTAGGATGGGGCAAGAAGCAGATGTACAGGCTATGTAGGAGGAAAGCAAAGAGCTTTTAATTAGCAATCAGAGGGCCATTAATTTCTCTTAGCTGCTGAGGCTGATGGAGGTAACGTGGGCGGAGAGGAGGTGGCTATCTCGCTACTCAGCGGGTGTGACCCGCAGCTTCTGAGCTGATGCACAACATTGTGTCAGCAAAGCATGAAAGCAAAGACAACAGTGGTGTTTTGTTCTACAGACCTGAAGGGCTTTTGGTTTCTGGCTCCTCTGGAAAATCTGAGGGTCTGAATTCACAGCTGGGGCTTCATTAGCCAGATCCCATTTTGGAAAGGGCACAAGCTGATTTCATAACAATCGCTCGCAAATCCTTGTGAAAGGAAATCATGCCTTCTTTTCAAGTTGGCAGTGAGGGAGGGATGGAGAAAGTCAGGCCCCCACATAATCTGCCAGGCTCTGTGTACTGATCTGGCCAGACCCTCCAGGGAGGGGCTGCATTTCTCCTGAAATTACAAGTGACCTCCAGACTACAGAGTTGTTGTTCCTCTGGAGGAAATAGTCGCTTCTGAGGGCCAGCTCCATGGAGTCGCACACATGCCGTTTTGCAAAATTAAGTGTTTGGCGCATATTTGTGGCTGCTCGGTATGAACCGAGTAGGCTGGGCAATCAGCTGACACCTGACCATGATAACATGAACATGATAAGTTGAAGGACCAAGTTCAATTTCTTTGAAATTCTCAGCATTCCTGTGATCATTGGATACGTGTTGTAGGGACTGGATTTTAAAAAGTCGACAGCTGCCTGCCTACTTGAAGCGGGGTGGGGTGGGGATAAAACTGAGGGCTGAACCAACAGTCGTTTTGTGGTATGCCAAGGGGTATGGTCTTATATAGGGCCAGACTCCATGCTACGCTTTCCCTGGGGAACTCTCCAGGTCAGTTGGAGAGGCATCATCTGAAGTTCTGCTCTTCCCAGTAGGCCTGATTTGGATCTGGACTGCATTACCCTGAATGGCTTAGATCACCCCCACCTGGCTCAAAATGTCTTTGGGGTGCTATTTGGTTAATTGGGGGCTGCACACATAACTGATGAGCTACAGGTTATGTTTTCAGAAAGAGCATTCCCCCCCCCTTCATTTCGAGTTTGGGAACTGGAATGGAGGAAGGTCTAAGCTCAGGCTTCCCAGACAGCCTGCCATAGTGGGCAATGTCCTGCCTCCACAATCCAGCTCCCACTCTTACCTGATGGAGCTTTGGGAGGAAAATGGGGGGGGGGGTGTGTTCAGAATGATTGGTGTGATGTCACTTTGGGTACAGCACCTAGAAATTTCCCAGATCTCTATGGTATTTACTATAGAGATTGCGGAGTTCCTAGAGTATAATGGATACTGTGAAGTCACTTCTGGGCACTCAACCAGAAGTGATGTCACATTTGTGATGTTCCTCCTCTGGGCAATTCCCTGAGGAAAAGGTAGCATATATTTTATTCAGGTACTCGGTTATGGGAATGTAGAAGACGTTACAAGACCACTGATCATATTGCTCCGAGGCCCACAGCTACAGTGAGGCTTTGGGGGGCTCCACTCCCTTTCTTAAAGGCACATCCCCACAAGAATTTCTCCTGGAAATGCTTTCCCCCCCAGTCACTTTAAAGCATTTTTAAGGCATGTGCTCCTTTAAGCAGAGTGTGATGCTGCAGTTGACTAATTCCTGCACTGAGCAAGGGGGTTGGAGTAGGTGACCTCTAGGATCTCTGTCAAGAAACTGGTCTCCTTTAAGAGAGCTTTTCTGCCCAAGGGTTAGCTTTCTTGACTATAGAGCTAATCACCCCCACCGCCCCACTTGTTCTCAGAATGGTTGCTTAGGCTGGCAGAAGTGATTAGTTTGCAGCAGCTGAGAACTGTCATGTAAAGTGGTTGACAGCTTGCAGTTTAGAGATCTATCATGGTAATGGCTTTCTATGGGCTAAATGGCTTTTCTTTCTGCACTGAGAACTTCAGCTCCACCAGGGGGGGGGAATTGCCCCACAAGCAACAAAATCTTGGCTACGAGTCTGTTGCCCCCGGTCAAGAAATGGCTTAGAATGACAAAGAAAAGCATGGAACAAATACTTCTCATCTTTCTCCCCAACCCTTTAAGAGTGGGACACTCGTGAACAATTTCCAGTACTATCCTAAATACAGTTACTCCAATCTAAGCCCATTGATTTAAATTGACTTAGACGACAGTATAACTCTACGTACATAAGACTGCACTGTTAGTCAGGGAGAGGAATTGTGTGTTTCTATATTCACCTCATACACACACACACACACAATGTATCACCAACCATAGCAAATCAAATGCCAGCAGAGCATTTGCAAAGTACCCGAGAAGTGTTAGATCATAGGTGGGAAATATTAATACTTTTCAAATGGTATACCAAATTACCAGTCTTCAAAATATTATGCTAAAATGTGATGTCGGAGACCATTTCTGTGAATGCGCTCAACTTTTCTAAGTCGTCCTCAGTAGGAAACAGCATCAGTAAAAGTGAACGCTGGAAATGTGAGTTGTGGCGATGTAAAAATTACAGACTCTATAGATAAGACTTATTTGGTTCTCTTGAAAAATGGCCTGTACTTGCAAACATCGTGCTCTCTTTAACTCTTCCATTTTAGAATGTACCAAGGATCCTGAAAGTATATTACTGAAAAGGCATTAATGATGATGGTTTTTATTGACTTCGTTTGCTTTCATCTCTGCAAAGGAAAAGTGAAGAGTTTATACTATACAATTCCATCTTAATTTCTACGGAATCTGCTAGTCTACGGAATACATCTAGAATTCCAGCCTCTATAGCAAAATGTTTCGCTAAGTGAAATTGTTTTGAATCTGTCACAGCAGGTAAGCAGCAGTGGGATTTGAAACATTAATGAAATGCGTCATACCGACGAATCAAATTCCAGGAGAGAAAGCTTTCTGTCTGTGTGGCACCTAAGAATGAGAAATCCAGGACATATAGGTTTCAACTACAGCATCGATATCTCACATAAAATCTGTTAATCAATCATGATTTGGACCTAGGCTCCTTAGATTTTGTACATGCAGGTGAGATGTTCAGGTGTTGTCAGTGAGGTGGGCAGGTGTTTTTCTCAACTTGTTGCAAACAAGGGAAGCTATATGGAAAGAACATGCTGGGGAATAGCACTGAAACAAACACATGCCTACTACCCCTCTGCATATCTCACCTAAATCCAATCACACCTGCTATTGTCATTCACCTGCTAATGTCATTCGGCATCTGGAATCACTCCAAGACATAAGGTCAGATGGATTCTAGCTGTATCTGAAGAAGTGAGCAGTGACTCACGAAAGCTCATCCCCTGCCACATATTTTGTTAGTCTTTAAAGTGCTCCTGAACTCCTGCTCTTTTCTCCTGGAAACAAATATACACAATCACCTGTCAAAAACAAAATCCAAAAGAGAGGTGGTGGGGGGGAATGGTTTATCTCTGATCCAGTTTAAAAACATTACTCTGCTCCGCATCAGGAGGACAACTTCTTTCATAAGATTTCATTAAATAAATTGATGGGATCTGGCAGGATTGGCAGATGCTATGAAGAATTGCCTGGAGGGCCAGATGTTGTCACATTGCTATTGTTTGAGCATCCACAGGGTAAAGGACAGACTAATGTGTGTGAGAGACAGTGAATTAGAGAAGAGAGAGAGATGGCATGATGACTCAGATTTACTGACACTTATGTTGGATCAGGGAGGGGCTGTAGCTCAGTAACAGAGCATCTGCTCAGCAATGCAGAAGATCCCAGGTTCAATCCCCGACATCTCCAGTTGAAAGAACCAGGCAGTGGGTGACATGAAAGACCTCAGCCTGAGATTTGAGGGAGCCACTGCCAGTCTGTATAGACAAGATGGACCAATGGTGTGATTCAGTATAGGGCAGCTTCACGTGTGTTCAAGTTAGAAGAACCTGCTTCAGAAGACCTGCAATCTCTCAATTGGGCTGAGACTAAATTAAAGGGGTAATTTGCATCTGTGGAGATTTGAGAATGTAGACTGGTAGCTCATCCCTCTTCCTCAAGGCCTTGTTACATCTTGCCACCAACTACCTAAGACTAATCACCCACCTAGTAGTCCTCATTGAGGACAGAAGAGCATCTTGCTTTGATCCCATAATGCCACAATATACAAATGTTGAGCCACCTTGAAATACCTTTACATTCATTACAACTCCAGTTTAGAAGAAGGGCTCTAGCAATCATCAAGTGTATTGAGTTTTGGGAAGGGGGATTTGCACCACTGAGTCGGTGAAGCAACTTAAGGTCCCAAGGCATCAGGAGGAATTGCAGGTCTTGGGCCTCTAATTTGGGGGAACAGCAGAGTGTGGGGGATGAAATTTGTTCCAAGATTTTAAGTGAGTAGTGGGGACAGTATTACCAGAGGCAGGAAGAACACCAAAAGGTTAGTGCTATCAGGGCTGATTTGGGGGACATGTCTCAGCTCATAGTCTCAGCAGCTCTCCCCTAAAGTAACGTGTAGCACTACACTGGGACTATACATTACTATCTAAAGTAGGGTCCCCATAAGAACATTGTCCAGAGTCTAAAGTTACCCAATGGCACCATTTTCCCTCAGTTCAGGAAAGCAGATGGTATTTCCCACCCACCTGCCCTGATTTGATCATCATAAGGACAGAGTGGTCCATGTAGTCCAACATCTTGTCTCATACAGTAGCCAACAACAAATGGCCAAGACCAAGAAAAGGCCAAGACCATCCCTGAGGTTGTCTCCTGACACTGTTATTTAGTGGTTTATTGCCTCCACTGATAGACCTATCGTCCATGAATGTGTCTAATCTCCTTCTGGAGCCATCTGTGCCCGTGGCCATTATTGCCTCCACTGGCAGTGAATTCCACATATTCACACATTAAGTAAAGAAGTATTGCACTGATCACATTATATGGAGGCCAAGGAAGAGGGTGGAATCTGATGTGTAATTTCCTTCTGCCTGATTCCCTTTAGGAGTCGTTGCTGTTGGTGACCATGACTGTTTGGGGTCAAATTCAATATAGTAAATTTGACTTATTTCTATCAATACAACTTACGACTGAAGACTTCAGGATTTTAGACTGAAGGACCACAGAGGAATATGAGGTGTAGTGAAGCTGCTGTACCCCTAGGTTGGACTTCTGTCTGTGATGCAGAAGATGGCAGATAACCTCACAGTCCTTGGGTGGCACCAAGTGAATTGTGATACACTGTGGTGATATCAAGTCTTATCCCCCGAGAGCTGGTCACTCCAAAGGGCACAATTTCATAGCATCTTTCCTTGTGAGGAGCAGATGTTTCACATACTGGTACTAGAGGAGAGGCTGGACTCCACCCTCCATGCTGGACCCCATTGGATGGGCCCAGTGCTGTGGTAGGAGAACTACTGTCTAGGGGTGTGCAAAAAAAAATAAAAATGGCCCATTCGGATTCCACCGAATCAGGCAGAATCAATTTCAGCTGGCAGTAAGACTCCCGTGTGTCAGTTTCGTCAGTACCAGCAGATTCAGGAGTCTTTCGGCCAGCCGAATATCAATTTCAGCCCCATTATATCCTATGAGCCATTGAAGTCAATGGTTAAAACATAGGGTATATTCGGACCCCTTGGTCCAATGTTCTTCAACCTTGGTTGGTATCTTGGGAAGAGGCTCCAGCAGCTACCCTGTTGGTTTGGAGCCTCTCCCACAAACAGCCTCTCCTCCAGCCCCCAGAATATATCGTATGTTTTCGCCATTGACTTCAATGGCCCATAGAATATAATGGGACAGAATTGCCGGTGAAATCCAGCGGCAATTCGGCGGCAAGCCGATTCAGATCAGAGAATCTGAATCGGCCTCCAGCAGCCCAAAAGGGGTCCAAATGGGCCATTTTCGGGGGTGCATTCGGTTCGGATTACCCGAATGCACATCGCTACTACTGTCTTCAGCACTGTCTTAATTTGGCTTGCTCAGGTTGCAACTATGTTTTCCCATGCAGTTTATTATTTTAAAACTCAGGGCTAGCATCAGTCTACTGTTTCCACATACCTCTGCAAATATCTTGATTTTTACAGGACAATTACTTTAAAATGTGCAGCGCATGTTAAATCCCTGGGTCTCTTTGTATGTTCGAATACAATGCTTTCCAGGAAGGCTGGAGCCCAAGGCATGCTCCCAGTAACAGGTGTACATTACAGAAGTAAGCAGTTTTCAGATTCCAGGGAGTATGATAATTGGCTTCATTGCTTCAGGTTATTTTGTTAGTGTAATCTGTTTATGTAGTTGACTTTTAAAAATATTTACTCTGATTTAATCTGCAGAGGTACATATAATTGCTCTCTCAGGAAATAATCCAGATAACATATTCTTCCTAAAATACCTATTAAGGTACTTATATTTTACTTGGGATATTTTCTGTCTTTTAAAGAAATAAAAATTTGTTGCATACGATTCTTATCAGATGTGCATAGTCCATGGTGGAGCATTTAGGGAAGCCTGTATTAATGTTAAGGCATTATGCTTTGAAATTCACAATTTAGTTCATTCTTGGGTACCCAAGAATTCTAAGGTCTGAGGAATGGACATGTTGTCAGATTTTCCAGTCAAATGAAGCTTGGAAATCAGTTGCTGAGAATATACATACAGATAAAGCTATTTCATACTGAATCAGACCTCTGTCTGTCAAGATTACTATAATCTATACACAGTGGCAATAGCTGTTCAGGGTCTCAGGTAGAGGTCCTTCACATCACCGAATATCTGATCCTTTTAATTGGAGATGTCAGGGATTGAGCCTGGGACTTCTTGCGTGGAAAGCAGGGGCTCTTCCACTGACCCACAACCTCACCCCAGTGAGTAGGTCATGAATGTGAACCATTTAAACATAACAATTGTGTGATTTTTTTGTGTGTGCGTGCATGAAACTTGTTTGTAGAATTGGTATGCTTCTTGAAGACTGTCTCTTTTGAGTTTCCATGTGTGTGCAGGAAAGATCGTCTTCACTCACTGATGCAATATTAAATGCTAAAAAATATCTAAACTACTTAGAATGCCATGGCAGGGGGGTGGAGGAAGCGACACGGCTTGTCTCTGTTGTGTCCTACGCCCGCCTGTTTTTGCCTTCCTGCCAGACCCCCAAAGCCAGCTGTGTTCATATGTGTTTGCATTAATTAAATCCACATGGCATGCATCACTGCCTGGGAAGTGCAGTTTGATCCTGTCATTTCTAAGCAGGCATCCACAGACCCATGAATGCCACCGACTGCACAGGTGCAGAAGCAGCACGTCTTCTAAAAGTGCCATCAAGTCGCAGCGAAATGACAGTGACTCCGTAGGGTTTTCAAGGAAAGTGATGAACAGAGGTGGTTTGCCATCGACTGCCCCTGCAGAGGAGCCCTTGGTGGTCTCCCATCCAAATACGAACCAGGGCTGACCCTGCTTAGCTTCCAAGATCTGATGAGATATGGCTAGCCCGGGCCATCCTGGTTCAGGCATCTTCAAAAGTAGGTGGCTTTAAATGCTGCTTGACCTGTCCATGACAAAGTGGGACATGCACAATTCAAGCAAGGAAATAAATTATGAGTGTGCATCAGCGGCAGTAAGGTGGGGATGGGGCTCAGTGGTAGAGCGTCTGTTTGGCACCAATAAAGTCCCAGGTTCAGTCCTCGGAATGTCTAGTGCAAAGGATAAGGTAGCGGGTGATGTGAAAGACCTTTGCCTGAGACCCTGGAGAGCTGCTGATGGTCTGAGTAGATGGTACTGACAGGGGCAGATTAACCATTAGGCAGACTAGGCACGTGCTTAGGGCACCAGGGCCAAAGGGGGCACCACAAAGTTGGGGAAAGGGTGAAAAGCTTAGTTTGTACAGTATATTGTGTTATCCTATGAATAAATTTTTGTATTGCTGCAACCTGCATTGTATATCTGGTCAGACAGGTCAACAACTAAAATGGACTGGGTCAGTGTGGAAAGGAGGGGGGCACCAAGATTGGTCAGTGCTTAGGGCACCAGTGAGCCTTAATCCGCCCCTGGGTACTGAACTTGGTACAGTATAATTCAAACAGTTATGAAAAACAACAACAATAACAAAAACACACAAAAGGTCACAATTTAAAAACTCTAATTAGGACTGCCAGTAAATAAAAATTATATTAGTCGAATGCAGTCCTAAATAAAACTGTCTTCAGCTACCTCCTGAAGACTGACAGCGAAGGGACCAGGCCCTTAAAATGTTATGATTCAAGGTGAGCCCATAAAATGGAAAATTTCTTTTCCATCTCTGAAGGGCTCTTTAGCTTGAAGAAACGACGGCTGAGGGGTGACATGATCGAGGTTTATAAGATTATGCGTGGGATAGAGCAGGTAGAGAAAGATATACTTTTCTCCCTTTCTCATAACACAAGAACTCGTGGGCACTCCATGAAATTGCTGAGCGGTCGGGTTAGAACGGATAAAAGGAAGTCCTTCTTCACCCAAAGAGTGATTCACACATGGAATTCACTGCCACAGGAGGTGGTGGTGGCTACAAGCATGGACGGCTTCAAGAGGGAATTAGATAGGCATATGGAGCAGAGGTCCATCAGTGGCTATTAGCCACAAGGTATAGATAGGGGCTCTGGGGCAAGTGATGCTCTGTATTCTTGTTGCTTGGGGGTAGAGCAACAGTGGGAGGGCTTCTGGTGTCCTGGCCCCACTGGTGGACCTCCTGGTGGCACCTGGTATTTTTGGCCACTGCGTGACACAGAGTGTTGGACTGGGTGGGCCTTTGGCCTGATCCAACATTGGCGTCTCTTATGTTCTTATGTTAAGTGGTAGTGACAAAAAAGGAATTGCCAAAGACTGAACATGTGGACTGCTTCTGTTGATATTGACTAAGGTTTCAAGGTACCCCTACCAACAGATGTTTCCACAGTCGAACTAAGGAGCTAGTAATAACTTAAATCAAACAGAGGCCTTTATGTGAATTGTTGCCTTAACCGCCCTGTATATTACTGGCATAATAGATGATTTCTTAATTATTACTTTCAAGGCTTTTATAACTCACAATCAGAAAGAGCAGTTGAATGGTGGTTTTATTCCCCCCCCCCCCAATTGCACACTATTTATCGAGTCCAATTTCTTGGTATTCATCATGGTAACATAATTGATGAAAACAAATTACATTTCTTGAAATCACTGGGCATATATCTTTCATTGATTTTCAAGCTACTTTGTCAGGGTCGACATTCCCATTTAGCATTTGTTTGTTTGTTTAAAATGAAGATGGGGCTTTTTTTTTTTTACTGTTTCTGCGTTTATCTACTTTAATTCCTTTCCCATAGGGTGAATTAATCTAGATGTTTGAAACAAACTGAAAGCCTTCTCCGGAGACTGGCGTCACTATTGATCAATAGAAATGAGGACTCTTTTTTAAAAAAACAAAAACACAGGTAGTTAAGTTACATTTCCCAGTTGGGCTGGATCCATCCCTGCTGGAAACAAAGCAAGTCCCTCAAAGTGACTTTGGATACCATCCCCTTTCTACTTTAGACCCGGAGCCTTCCCACGCTACTTAGGGGGGCACTCAGGAGCATCATGTGATTTGGCGGGGTGGTGGTGGTGGTAGGTGGGGCTGCCATCTCTGGATTTTGACATTTCTGGAGGTTGTGGGGGTGGACACCGGTAAGGACAGGGCTTGGGGAAGGGGGGAGATCTCCACAGGGTACAATGCCACAGAGCCCATTTTCTCCAAGGCAACTGATCGCTTTTACCTCGAGACCACTTGTAATTTTGGGAGGTCTCCAGCCACCCCCTGGAGACTGGCAACCCTAGCACTGGCGAGGGGAGGGGAAATTGGGAGAAACTTCCACTCTTGCTGTTACACAAATGGTGCAAAAGAGGGAGCTCAAAATGAGGAGCAGTTTCCACTCGTTCCAGTTTGATGTAGTGGTTAAGTGCGCGGATTTTAATCTGGGAGAACCGGGTTTGATTCCCCACTCCTCCACTTGCAGCTGCTGGATGACCTTGGGCAAGCCATTGTTCTAGCACAGCTGTTCTTGAAAAACAGCAGTTTCTGTCAGAGCTCTCTTGGCTCCACCTGCCTCCCAGGATGTCTGTTGTGGGGAGGGGAAGGGTAAGCTGCTCTGAGACTCCTTTGGGTAGTGAAGGGTGGGGTATAAATTCAATCTCCTCCTTCTCCTCCTCCTCCTCCTCCTCCTCTTCTTCTTCTTGCTGTAGCTCAAAGGCCTACCCCCCATGCTGTTTCTGAATACCCCCCAACAAACTTCGGGGGCTGCTTTTCAGGGATTTCTCAGGGCTGCACTGGGAACAGGAAAGCAGCAATGATTCCTCCCACAGATTTATGCTTCCCAACCTCAAGGTAGGCCCTGGAGTACTCCTGGAATGACAGCTGAAAAGAAGGCCTAGAAACAAGCTCAGAGCCTTCCCTCTTTAAAGACAGGCAGTCAGATTAATTTAATTGACTGTAATTTAACTTCCCCCATTAAAAACTTAAATGCCTCCCTCCCTGAACGGAAAAAATCCTGGCTACAGGCCTGACTGGTCTCCAAGCAGCAGAGAGAAAATGGTGGCTTCTGAGGATGGACTCTACGGCATCCTTGCTGAGCCCCCTCCCCTCCCTAGGCTCTGCCCCCCGAATCTCCAGGAACTCTCCAACCTAGAACTGGCAACCCCATGTGACGCAGCTGACGGAAGGGCTGGATTCAACCCAATGTAAGTCAATAAGTATCCTGAACTTAGATAAGAATATAGGTTGGGTTGGATCCAGTGCTTGCGGGAATGGAGCCAGTGCTTGGTTGGGGTTCTGAGCAGGCCCTCCACGAAGATGCTGCTGCTGGGTGGGGGACTCTCCTGAACAGCACAGGAAATAAGAAGGTGGGCAGGGTCATTCTTCTTCACTCTTAAATGAGTGGAGCAGCTTTGGTGTAGTGGTTAAGTGCACAGACACTTAACTAAATTGTTAAGCTAAATCGTTCTGTCTTCTCACTATCCCCAACTTGTGCAACGGTTAAAAGCAAACACCAAGGTGCCAGAATGATATCCATTACCAATGGTCTCTGAAGATTACTAACTGTCATTACTTTTAGCAATAAGATTAGCTACATGAAAGAACATTGTTTCAGATTTTTCCTGGTTAATATAGGAGTGCACATGCCTAGCATAAAGAGGTATACTGATGGGGACCAGGGAGATGTCATTTAACTGTCACAAAGATAACAGTCCTAATAGACCCATTCTCCATAATCTGAGTAGGTCTTTTTCCAAGTTCTGTAATCTAGCTGCCATCACCACTCCTTGTAGTAATAAGGTTTCCTTCTCTGGCTTGGGAAATTCCTGAAGATTTGGGAGTGGAGCCTGGGGATTCTGAATGTACTGTTGAATATATTGTTCAGAATAATAAAAAAAACACTTATTTTTTTAAAAAGTGCAGGGACACTAATCTGGGAGAACCAGGTTTGATTCCCCATTCCTCCTCATGCAGCTGCTGGGTGATCTTGGGTTAGTCACAAGTTCTCTCAGAGCTGTTCCCTCAAGAGCAGTTCTCGAAAGAGCTCTCTCAGCCCCACCTACCTCACAGGGTGTTTGTTGTGGGGAGGGGGAGGGAAAGGAGATTGTAAGCTGCTTTGAGACTCCAACTCTTCTCCCCCCCTCCTCTTCTTCAACTAAAGTACTTCCTGCATCAGAGTGAGGGAAGCTGATTCTTGCCAGTCCCTCACCCTTCTTAGCAACTCCAGTGCTCTGGGGGTATACTGTTCTAGAGGGTCACCTCCATTTAGAAGCAGCTGTTCTGGAGGTGCAGGGTGCTCCTGGAAGAAGGGAACGGTGTTAGTATGGATCGGAAAGATTTTGTGAACAACAGGAACCTGGGGAAATGGGGTGATTCTCAAGACATCCCATACACTTTGGCATCTTCTGCCAGCACGTGAAGCCTTTGGGGATTCATTTGGCATACCCCCAGTGGCTGTTATGGGGCCTCTTTCCTGGTTTTGGTGTTATGTGTGTTTATATATTTGACTGAATTATTTGATATGTTATTTTAAATGCTGTTTTAATGCTCAGACGTTTTAATGTTTTCATGTTTGCCATCTGGGGGACCCTATTTGGGTGGGAACAGGGGGGACATAAAAAAGTTTAAAATATAATAAATAAATGTAAGTGACAATAGATTGGTTTTATACCTTTTATTTCATTCATCGATACCCCACCCTTCACCACAATGGGAACCCAAAGCAGCTTACATCATTCATCTCTCCTGCATTTTCTCCTCGCCATCTGATCGGAAAGATTTTGTGAACAACAGGAACCTGGGACAATGGAGTGATTCTGAAGACATCACATACACTTTGGCGTCTTCTGCCAGCACGTGAAGACTTTGGGGATTCAATTGGCATACCCCCAGTGGCTGTTATTGGCCCTCTTTCCTGGTTTTGGTGTTATGTGTGTTTATATATTTGACTGAATTATTTAGTATGTTATTTTAAATGCTGTTTTAATGCTCAGAGGTTTTAATGTTTTCATGTTTGCCATCTGGGGGACCCTATTTGGGTGGGAAGGGGGGCATAAAAATGTTTAAAATACAATAAATAAATGTAAGTGACAATAGATTGGTTTTATACCTTTTATTTCATTCATCGATACCCCACCCTTCACCACAATGGGAACCCAAAGCAGCTTACATCATTCATCTCTCCTGCATTTTCTCCTCGCCATAGCCCCGTGAGGTAGGTTAGGCTGAGAGAGTGTGACTGGCCCAAGGTCACCCAGAAAGCTTCCAGGGCATGAGTGGAGATTTGAAGCTGCGTCTCCCTGATAATAACCCAACACTCTTAGCCATTACACCACACTCACTCTCCTTAACCACTACACCAGTCTGGTTTCAGTAATTCTATGGATGAAGTGATGTCGCACCATTTAATAGAAGTATTGAACCCAAGGGCTATCTTTTGGCTATGCTCCTGCAGAGTCCAGGGGGTTGGACTAGGTGACCTGTAAGGTCCCTTCCAACTCTAACATTCGATGATTCAAAGTCACTGTCCCTTTGGTGGATGTACATGCCAATTCCGTGAGAAACACTGCTTTCTTCTGGGTTCCTGCTGTTGACAACTTCTTTTCTGAGCTATACTTCCAGTCTTCTTCCATTCCTGGATGTTTTCTCCTAATTCCTATATTGCATTCAGTTCCGTGGTCTCCTGATTATTCACAGAGAAACCACATTTTGGCATCCCACCTCAGGAGCTGGCAGCAGTGAAGTGTCGTCACTCTCCTTAACCACTACACCAGTCTGGTTTCAGTAATTCTATGGATGAAGTGATGTCGCACCATTTAATAGAAGTATTGAACCCAAGGGCTATCTTTTGGCTATGCTCCTGCAGAGTCCAGGGGGTTGGACTAGGTGACCTGCAAGGTCCCTTCCAACTCTAACATTCTATGATTCTAAGTCACTGTCCCTTGGGTGGATGTACATGCCGATTTAGTGAGAAGCACTCCTTTCTTCTGGGTTCCCGCTGTTAACAACTTCCTTTTTGAGCTATACTCCCAGTCTTCTTCCATTCCTGGATGCTTTCTCCTAATTTCTATATTGCATTCAGTTCCGTGGTCTCCTGATTATTCACAGAGAAACCACATTTTGGCATCCCACCTCAGGAGCTGGCAGCAGTGAAGTGTCGTTGGCTATCTGCAGACGATGTGGGCTTGGTGAATTGGGAACGATGTTTGTGTCACTTTGCTCTTGTGTCGTGATTAAAACCGAATTAATTATTCAAATGGGGAGCTACATAGCTAGGAAGCAGGTTGAAGAGGTGGCAGCTGAGCTGTTTGAAAGGAGCTGGCAGAGAACAGGGAACAGTTCAGGCTTCTCCAGCTTATATCATTTACCATCCTTGCAATAGAAGCTGTCAGGGAGTCACCCCCCCCCCCAAAATAAACACCCTTCTGTTAAATGCACATATATTAATTTACTTGAATTTATGCATTGTGTGGAAGACCATATTTATCCCACCAGTTTTTTGGTGGCAAAATTTCTCATCATTTGTGGTTTTATAAATTTTACATTAAATGCCATTTCATGGATCAGACACACACACACACACACACAAAAGGTAACCATTTTAATGGCAGTAACCTCTATCAAATTTCGTTAATATGGTCAGAAGAAAAGGGTTGGCTGCAGTTTCTCCCCCAGTGTGAAGCACAGTTTTTATGGGGAGAGGAATTTCTTTCCCCAAAATTAATGCTTTAGATGTGACCTTCGATTCCTAGACTAGACTACATCGCATAGGAAGTGACGTCGTCACGCTAGTGACTTCTGTACGATGCTCTCTGATATTTGGGCAAAGACTGTATCCTGGAAGCCAGTTTTACCAAAGAGTTTTCCCCAAATATCTGACCATCACCTGGAAGTCACTGGCATGACGATGTCACTTCCTGTGTGATGTTGCCAATGCGGCCTAGGCCTTCTTTCTTCTGGTAAGTCCTCCCCATCCTCTGCCGGTTGCCAGGAGGGACCTAACAACACTATGTTACACACAAAACACCGATTACTTATTTTTCGTGATCTTGTTTGCAGGGATGGGAGAAAACATTCTGCTTAGAGTCTATTGACCAGAAAAAGTACAGGAGCTAAATTCACAGGCTGATTCATTCCCTGCCCCTTTCCCTTGTTTTTGAGGGGGCAGGGTTTGGATGCCATTGGGCTGTGCAGATGTTGAGTAGAAAGTACCGGTAGAGAAAACCGGATTTTTGCCCCAGCCCCAATGTCTGTGAGTTCCTCTGAATGCCTGCTGATATCAGAGGTTTAAAAGTTTCCTCACAAAGGATGTGCCACACAATTCATATCCTATTTTTCGCTGTTCCTCTGATGTTGTCGAAGGGCATATGCATGAATATAGACATTTGGCTAAACGTGCAGAGGGCGGGACCAACTGACAAGATCCTGTCAGTATACTGTACCCACTTTTAAGTCATTCGCTGACCTGCTGTCTCCTGGATATTTTCTATCAATATTTCATAAGCTCATTTTTCTCCCCTTGGGATATGAATTTACCCTCCACAGGAGAAGGGGGGGGGCGAACCGCTGTATCATTATATCTCATGCTGGTCAGGAAGTCAGGTAGTTATTATACAGCTGATATTTCTGGGCTGCCGAGGCACATACTTTATCATCAAGAAATCTATTTTAAATCATAATATTCTAAAGATCACGGATGCATAACTATGATTTAAACAAGCAGTATTAACTCCTCAGAGAATTATCCTTTCCGCACATTTCTGAAGCGCTCCGTTCAGTCAAAGATGTCTTTCACAGGCCCACCAAAGTTGAAGAGATTGTTAACGATGACCGTCTCCCTTGTGATATGAATAGTTACAAAATGTACACAGTGGGTTTGAATTTAATTGCACAGGACTGATTGATCGAGTTTTAGGCAACTACTAATGGTTTGCATTATGGATAGTGCTGCCAGCTTGGGGTTGGGAAATCCCTGGAGATTTGGGGGGCAAAGCCCAGGATGAGCAGCATTTGGGGACAGGAGGGACCCCAGGAGGGTACAATGCCATAGAGTCCACTGGCTGAAGCAGCCATTTTCTCCAGGGAAACTGATCTTGGTACTCTGGAGATCAGTCGTAATAGCGGGAGTTCTCCAGGTGCCACCTGGAGGTTGGCGACCCTACTTATGAGTCTTTATGGGAAGGAGAAAGAGATATATCCCTTAGGGTTGCCAGCTTCCAGGTGGGGCCCCAGAGTTTTTCCAGAATTACCCTGATTTCCAGACAACCAAGATCAGTTCCCTTGGTTTCAGTGGCTCATCCCCACCTAGTTCCTTCCTCTACGGAAATTTTGTCCTGTGTGATGGCAAATCCTATCCAGTGACCACATGGTAGTGTGAATACTTTCCCATGAATACGACTTCTGATAATGTCGTGGAGAGACTGACCAGGAATAGTGACAGGATCAGCAGTTTCAGGTGGGATGGGCACTAATTTATTTCTCCTCAAGGCTTTCTAGGTATTTGAGAAAGGCATATAATACTCTACTAAACACCTATTTCAATAAAAAAAAGAAGTGTTAAAAGCAGCAGCTGCTAACCTGCTCTCGTTTGGGAGACCTGCATGGATACAGAAGCCAGCTAGCATAAATAATTCCAAGTGACAATCTCCTTCCACATACAAGATGTCTGGTGTACTTCTGTGGTCAAAGTACATCTGGAGAACTAGCCCACTGTGGGTAAAAATATGTATTGGAGGAAAATAAGTGAAAGCAAGGGAGAAATGGGAGCAAAGGTAAGAACCTGTATATTCTTTGCATTAGGGGGAAAAAATTAAATTGCACTAATGTGTATATCCAGCCAGCTCTCGCATGGTCAGTGAGAAGCCCTGCTGGGCAAAAGCGTCATCTGGCCACACCCACTTTCTAAAACTACTTGGGGGGCACCAGGAAAAAGTTGTGGAAGGTAACTCCCATGAGGATCAGCTCTTCAACCTGCCCTGTGAATGCATACAGCTGTTCTTCCCCACCCGAAAATGCTTCATCAACCGCTCCACCAATCGAAAGAACCTCCACCAGCTGGAGGACATGGAGGAAAGGGGGCTGGACCCCAACTTCGTGGAGCAAGGGCTCCAGTTCTGCCATCACGTCTATAAGACATCCAAGCCAAAGACCATCCCAAGAGGGCACGTCGTCACTGGGCGCTTACTAGCAAACTTGGTGGAGACCTACGTGGACATGATCCGCAGTGGGGGAGTGCCCTGCATGGAGAATGCAGTGCTGGCTCTGACTCAGATTGAGAATTCAGGCACCGTGCTGGAAGCCACTGACCGCTACATGGAGTTGATGGACCAGAAGCTGGAGCTGCCCACGGAAACCCTCCAGGAGCTTTTGGGGATCCATGCAAAATGTGAGGAGGGGGCCCTTCAGGACTTCATGACCTGTGCCTTCAAGGATGACAAACAGCAGTTCCAGGCTGAGCTGATGCGAGCCCTGGATCAGAAGGAGGAGGCGTACTGCCGTAAGAACGAACTGGAATCCTCCAAACGCTGCAAGGCGCTATTGATGCAGCTCTCAAAGTAACTGGAGGCCAGGACCAACAAGGCTTTCTATCCCTGACCTGGTGGCCATCGGGATTATTCCAATGACCTGAAAACCATAGAAGTGAGATACCACCAGGAATCAGGGAAAGGAGTCATGGTGAGGATTTATATTTTCTTTGAGTACTCCGGGCTTCTGTTAAACTTTGGTGGGCCCAACACATGAAAGGGATCACATCTCAGATTTAATTTTTTTGCACTGAGCCTTTGAATGAAAGTTTGGTTTCAGGGCTGGAGGCGTGGTCTGACCACTATCTACTCAAGGCAAACGTGAAGGTTGATTGAATTGCCTCTATCTGTGCTATTCCCCTTGAATCCCAGTGAGAAAGGTGGACTATAAATAACGCAAATAAATAAATAAAGATTGATAAGGGATAGGATATGCACAGAATCCCACGAAGATGTGGTTGACTGTGTAATGAAGTTCAAACACAGCTGAGTTAAAAAAAACTGAATACTTTTTTTAAAAAAAGTTGTGTTCAGATTCCAGCTTCTCTCCAAGCTCAAATTTTGAAGTTTAGAAACACAAATTTTAGCGGTGAGCCATCAGTTTCACTGATTGCATCTAGGCAATGTATCAAGAATGCCAAGTATGAGCTGCCCACCACTACTACCAACTACCACTATTGAACATCTGCGGTACAGGGCCAGCCCTAACGTGGAGAGAGAGCCATATCTCCGCAGGAGGCCGGAAGATCGCTCAGCCAGGAATTTTGGGGGGTACATCTTAGAGAGCGCCACTTAAGCTAATGAAGTATCGACTAAGACTGCAAGCACTTTAACTATTAGGGCATTTTAAATGTATGACTGTTTTAATTTGTTTAAAATGTTTTATGGAGACTAGGCACATTGTACCGACCTTTGTAAGCTGCCCTGAGCCTGTTCGCGGGGAGGGCGGGGTATAAATGTAATAAATAAATAAAATAAATGAATGCATCCATCTTACTGTTTTAAAGGTATAGATTTTCTTCTGGAAAACTGCACTGGCAGTTTATGTAACTGTGGAGGGGAAAAAAATTTTCGTTTCCCTCAGACTAAGTATTCTTTGTCTGTTTGAACTGGTTTGGCAACATAGCGGTGTCATGGGATACTGAGTAACAGAGCACGGGACAAAAATCAACATTCTGTAGCTAATTCAGAGTAGTTTATTACTCCTCCCCCCCACTTTCTTAAATTCATGCTTTAGTGGTAATATTTATTTATTTATTTATTTATTTGTACAACAGGCTCAGGGCAGGTTACAACATGATTAAAAGATACAACATAATTGAACTATAATACAACCTTAAAATCTATAATATTATTAATTAGTCAATTCACAAAACGTTACTAAAACATTATTAAAACTTGTGATGGCATCTGCTGCACAATTAAAAGTTCCGAGGGATTCTGATTGTGGGTAGCAGTAAAAGGAACGGTGCAGAGAAATGGGTAGGTGAGAAAATCAGCCATGATGGAATAAAGCCGGGCAGAGCAGGGGAGGCCTGGATACATGACTTGCTGCCATCTCAACAATTATTAATTTTGTTATTTATTTATTAATCATCAATTAATTATTGTTTTTGTTAATTAATCACATCTTTTTTCCTCCCAGAGAAGAAAGGTGGGGCTGTATTTATGTTCATAAAATGCAAGTCTGTAACAACAGAGCAGTTGTTGAACATACATGAAGCTGCCTTGTACTGAATCGGACCCTTGGTCCATCAAGGTCAATAGTGCTCTGTTATGCACAGGTGTTTTCCCTCACTTTTACTGTGCATGTCCATCGGGTTTTCTTTATAATTCTGCATTGATTTTCTTCCCTTCCGCTCTCAGTTCGCTTTCTAGTAGCTGTTTCTCCAGGTTTTCTGAGAGTGCTTTTGTGTCCATTTCCCCCTTGTTTCACATCTAAGCGGAACATATTTCAAACGCATTGAGATTCCCTAGGATTCCCCCCCTGCCCGTTTGCTGTCCCTCGAAGGTCACTCCGCCACCCTCATCGAAGTCGTTCTGCTCTCTCCTCACCTTCCACCATCCTTCCACCATTCATCCATGAACAAGCTCCATTTCAACCACATTATAAAAAAAATATTTTTTTGACAAGTGGAATGAGTCTACTGATATGAGAGTATTGCTAGTCTCAGATCACAGAATTAAAAAATGGCAAGGGGGAGTTTAAAAGGAGGTGCCTGGGGTTTAGTTCCCTGCTAGTTTTGACTTGAAAGGGGTATTGGAGAGAAGGCAAAGGGCAGTGTCCCCAGTGCAAAAAACCCAAACAAAATAAGAGGGTGTGTGTGTCAGCATGGAAAGAAATTAACATGAGATATAAAGAGATAGAGACAGTGGAATGGAAAGCTGGCAAAGAGTCTAAGCCTGGACACTGTGTGTCCCCAGGGCAATTGTATACTAGTAACCAGACTGTTACTTAATTTTTTTAAAAAAAGATTTATAAAATTTATTTCAATTTCTATCAATATGCAAATTCAAGCTATAATCAACACATTACTCTAACGTCATGTAGCAAGAAAACAAGAAAGGCTAGCTTAACTATCCATAACTTTTCAGAATCTGTGTTACATGGTATAAACCCCAAATTCAAACTCAAACGCCAAAGCCCAGGTGTACTCTACATCACTAGCACATGCAATTCAAACAGTTCATAGTTTTAGGCCTTAGTCCATCAGGATCCCAGTTAGTCTCTCTTCTTCTGGGCTTTATTTTATTTATTTATTTAATTTATAACCCACCCTCCCCGCCGAAGCGGGCTCAGGGCGGCTTACAGTCAGGCACCAGCCAACACATAAAACATTTAAAACCATTTAAAACATTCTACAAAAATACAATATAAAGTGCTCCAGATGTTCCAGTTGATCTTCTATCAAGATGACGTATGCTACTGCTCTACCGACTCAGTGTCATCTGCTCCACGTAGTGCCGATGTTCTTTCTTCCAGGGCCAGGTGATGATGGTACAGTAGTGGTAGCTCCTACTCAAATGCCTGGCGGAAGAGCTCCATCTTGCAGGCCCTGCGGAACTGCCCTAGGTCCCGCAGGGCCCGGATCTCCTCCGGGAGCTCATTCCACCAGGTAGGAGCCACCACCAAAAAAGCCCTGGCCCTGGTAACGGCCAGCCTGGCCTCCTTCAGGCCTGGCATTGCCAGGAGGTGTTGCGACCCCGACCGTAGTGCCCATGGGGGAACATATGGGGAAAGGCAGTCCCTTAGGTATGCTGGACCCCGACCATATAGGGCTTTAAAGGTAAGAACCAGCGCTTTGAAGCGGATCTGGTACGCTATCGGCAGCCAGTGCAGCGCTTTCAGCGCAGGTCGGATGTGGTCCCTACTAGGAAGACCCATCAACAGCCTGGCCGCAGCATTCTGCACCAGCTGCAGCTTCCAGATTTGCGACAAAGGCAGCCCCATGTAGAGAGCATTGCAGTAGTCTAGTCTCGAAGTGACCATCACATGGATCACTGTGGCCAAGTCCCTGCGGTCGAGGAAGGGAACCAACTGCCGCACCAGCCGAAGATGGTAAAAAGCTGACTTAGCAGTGGCTGCTACCTGGGCCTCCATAGTTAGTGAGGAGTCCGGGAGCACTCCCAAACTCCTAACCTCCTGTGCTGGCACCAGAAGCACCCCATCGAAGGTCGGGAGAGGGAGCCCCAACCCCAGACCACCCCGACTCAGGCCCAGGACCTCCGTCTTCGCCGGGTTTAACTTCAGCCGACTCAGTCGGAGCCAACCAGCCACAGCCTGTAATGCCTGGTGCAGATCTTCTGGACTAGAGGCCGACTGACCGCCCAACATCAGATAGAGCTGGGTGTCATCTGCATATTGATGACACCCAAGCCCATACCTCCGGACATATATAGTTCAATTATAGTTTGTTTGTTTGTTTGGCGCAGCAATCTCAGGTGATGATGAAATCCAATCAGGACATGTTCCCAGGAGAAGCCTCTAGAAAATTACCCTTAATTCTCCTCTCCCCAACCAACGGGCCACAGGTTCTCATGAGGAGCCAATCGCTCCACTTCCATCTCTAGCCTTGAAATGATAAGGCTGAGAGACCAATTAGTGATACTGTCAGGTTCCACAGCAAGTAACTCTTCACACACGTTTCTCCTGAAGCGTTACGTTTATTAAGGCACAAGACTGGTACCATGTCCACAGGATTATTGTTAGGAATGACTAGAAGGTGGGAACACCCAATAGATTTAGTCGAGCAAGGCCACTAGCTAAGCAAATGAACTTCGAGCTCATGCGCACGCAGGATTGCTCCCGGCAGGTGATTACATAATGAGCAGGGGAGTAGCAGGGCATCCTGAGCAGAATAATTCACACCAAAAGTGAACCGCAAGCTCATCCCACCTCACAAGGCCAGACTGATAACGGCGTCTAGCTCCCACGTCTCTCCCAAGCATGATTACTGCCAGCTGCGAGCTGCAAGCATGGGAACATGGGGGGGGGGGAGGAGGACAAAAATGGCAGCTAGCTGACATCCTGCTCCCTCCAAACCACATTATCCCCCTCCCACAGCCGATAGGGGACCGCCCAGCTTTTCTGGGAATTGGGCATAAGATTTACGCAGGAGTTTGGGGGCCCGGACGTCTTTCCCCGCCACCCACTCCCGATGTTCCGGACCCCAATGCATCCATTCCACCAGGTAGAACAATTGTCCACGTTTCATTTTAGAGTCCAGAATTGCAGATATTTCATGATGTTCCTCCCCCTCCACCAGAATTGGGGGTGGCCGAGCTGGCTCTGGGTGCCAGGGATTAGACGTTGGACAGGACTTCAGTAGGATGAAATGGAAAATTGGATGACACACTTAGGCAAGTCTAATTCAACTGTCACTTCATTAATTAGCCTTACAACTTTAAACGGCCCAATGTATTTCCACGCCAACTTCCGGCACGACTGGAAGGATGGACTAGGCCTGTTCCTGTTCACATTGATCCTTGAGGGGGAGACCAGGGGTGCTTTGCCTCAGAGAAGCCTAAAGCTTTGAAAACATTTTTCTCTTTAATGCTTTAGTGAACAAAGTGTGCACGGGAGGACATTTTGGCAGTCTTCAGAAGCCTAACATTGAAATGACAGCCGATCCACATGGGCCTTCTGCAAACTGCTTAACTTAAGAATCTCTTGGGATCAATCCATTTGAAGGACAAAGGATTAAGATAAAACCATCAACAATCAGTAATTGGTTAAAATCCAGATTATAAAATCATTTATAAATAATTCATTTATGGCACTAATTGCAGCTATTTCTGAGGCCACTCCGTATATGCGCATAAAATGTTTGTAATGTTACAGGAAGCAGCCAGGTGAATGAAACTCATATAAAATGGAATATAAGAATGGAGTGGAGTGTGCTAAAGAGGCCAATACTGGTAGAGGCCCAATGCTTCAACCATAGGCCTGGCAGAACATCTCCATTTTACAGGCCCTGCGAAACTGTAGTAAGTCCCACAGGGCCTAGTTCTCATCTGAGAGAGTGTTCCACCAGGCTGTGCCTGGTTGAGGTTAAGCGGATCTTCTTCAGGTCGGGGATCACCAGCAGATGTTGGTCTATCAAGCGTAATGCTCTTTGAGGGATGTAACTAGAGATACGGTCCTGAAGGTATGTTGGCTCCAGACTGCATAGACCTTTGGAAGTCAAAAACAGAACCTTGAACTTGATCTGGTACTCAACTGGGAGCCAGTGCAGCTGGTGGAGCACTGGTTGCATATGTGCTCTTAATGGTGTTCCTGTGAGAACATGTGCCACTGATTTCTGGACCAGCTGTAATCTCCAGATCAAGCTCAAGGGTAGCCCTGTGTAGAGTGCATTGCAGTAATCCTAGCTGGAAGTGACCATTGTATGGATCACTGTGGCTAGGTTGTAGGGAGACAGGTAGGGAGCCAGTTACCTGACCTGCCAAAGATGAAAAATGCAGACCTGACAACATTTGCAACCTGGGCCTCCATTGATAATGAGATATCCAGAGCCATTGGGCATGGCAATAACAATGCCCCATCAAGACCTGGGAGCTGGATCCCCAATCCTGACCCACACCCTGGCCCAGGCACAGGACCTCCATCGTCAATGGATTTAGTTTCAGCCAACTCTGTTTTAACTATCCATCCACAGCCTCCAAGTCCTTGGCTAGTATATTTGGGGTGACATCCAGATGGCCATTCATCAACAGATATAGCTGGGTGTCATCAGCATATTGGTGACAACTCAGCCTGAAACTCCAGACCAACTGGGCGAGGGGATGAATATAGATGTTAAACAACATGGGTGAGAAGATTGCTTCTCACGGGATACCGCATACCAAGGGGTAACATGGTGAAACCCTCTCCCCAAGTGCAACCCTCTGTCCCCAACCATGGAGAAATGAGACATGCCACTGCAAGGCTGCCCCACGTAGCTCCACATTAGTGAGACGGTGGGCCATAAAATCATAACTGACCATATAGTACGCTGCTGTCAAATCCAATAGTAACAGCAGCACCAATCCTCCTTGATCCAGATGTCTGCGGAGATCATCTCTGAGGGTGACCAGAGCTGTCTCCATCCCATATCCAGAGCAGAAACTGGACTAGAATGGAGCCAGGATAGAGGAATCATTCAGGGAAACCTGGAGCTGTTTGGTCGCCACTCTCTCAACTATATTACCCAGGAACAAAAGGTTCAAAACTAGGTAGTAGTTGTCTGGATCTGTAGGGTCTAGAGATGGTTTTTTTAGGAGCAGCTTCATCATTGCCTCCTGTAATGCCCCTGGGAAAGATCTTGAACTCACAGACAAGTTGATAATATCCACCAGGGGAGTCTTTATCCTGTCCTTGCTGGCTTTCACCAGCCAGAATGGACAAAGATCAAGGAGATAAGGGGTGGGCTTCACAGCACACAGGATCCTGTCAACCTTATCCTGGGAGAGTCGGCTAAAATGGTCCATTACTGGGCTTGAGGATGGCCAAGGGGCTTCCAGTTCCTGTACTGTATCAATATTGGCCAGCAGGTCATGACAGAGCAACAAAAAAAATTTCTGCAAAATAGCTCGCAAAAGCCTCCCAACTAATTGCCAATTGACTGTCTTTTTGAGTTCCCCGTGTAAGGGAAGTAAGTGATCTAATTACTCTAAATTATTGCACTGGGCGAGAGCTAGCGGACACAATGGTGGACACATAAAATTCTATTTTTTTACAGCCTTCACTGCCATCTCATAAGATTTCATAAACATATGTTCTTGCAGCTTCACCATGAGACTGCTGCCATATGCACTCTAGCTTTCTCAGCTCCTGTTTCATCCTCCATAGCTCCATGTTATACCAGGGGGTTAGTCTGACACAGGTGCGAAGAGGGCATTAGGGAGTGATTTCATTGATGGCTTCAGAGATACAACTCTGCCAGTCCTCTACCAGCACATCTAATGAGTCTCCAGGGGGCACTGGATCCCACAGAGTGTTCTGGAAACTGATTGAATTCATCAGTTTCTGTGGTTGAGCATCAATCTTCTTGCCACCTATGCAGAGTGAGGCTGGGACTCTCAGCTGAGCCTTGAGGATGAAGTGATCTGACCATGGCACTGCTTCAGTGGCATCCAGATGAATGTTTATCTCCATCCCAAAGATCAAATCCAGCATGTGGCCTGCTTGGTGTGTGGGACCTGCTACAAATTGAGAGTCCCAATGTTGCCATGGATGTCACCATTTCCACAGCCTGTGAGGAAGCAGCCTTATCTGCATGAACATTGAAGTCTCCCAAGTCTAAAAGTCTGGGAAGCTCCAAGGCCCAGCCCGAGACTACATCCAGCAGGTGTGACAGGGTATCTGCTGGAACACTAGGTGGTTGGAACACTAGGTGGTCGATACACCAGCTAGATAGCTAAACTCTCTTCAGCATCCCATGCTAGGCCTACACAATCAATGCTAGTGATCTTTGGTGTGGGGAGTGGCCTGACGGAGAAAGACTCTTGAATGAGTATTGCCACCCCACCCCTGGCCTTTTGTCCTGGACTGATGGAGGACTGAGAAACTGGGGGGGGTCCTTCAGGGTGACCATCTCACCCTCCCTCACCCAGGTCTTGGTCATGCATGCCAGGTCCACTTTCTGCTCTGCCTAGTAATTTTTCAGAGTTATGGTCTTATTATTAATGGATCTGACATTACACCACATCAGTGCTGGAGAAAGGTATGTAGCCCCACTACCACCATACCTTGGGATGGGACAAAGGTTGGAAGGAGACCGAGCATGGCCATATCTCTGCCTCCTTCCCTTACAATACTGTGTCCCACCACCATACCTCCCGCATCCCCCAATCACCGAAGCTCCATGGTGGCCTTCCCAACCAAATTTCATCCAACTCCACTTCCCCGATGTTACATTTGCACACATCACAGTCTCAGTAAATTAAGTCCTAAGCCTGGTTAAACCCAAGCTAATTAGTCCAAAGCAGCTCACTATTCTAATTCATCAAAATCAATCTCTTTCCTCTCCTAAAGCATTAACAGTGTACCAAACCTGCTAAAACCCCTAGTATTCTAAAAGAATTTAATTCAGTTCAATTAGAGTTATTAATTTCTACTAATATTGCTAATACACTTTATCCTAGAAATGATAACTAGAAATGATAACTAACTACCTAACTAATAGCAGGTACGGTAGATCCTAATTCCTAATTTTGGCAACCTTCCCAGATTCTAATCCATTATGGGTGGGTGGTGGCAACCTTCCCAGATTCTAATCCATTAAAGCAAGGATGAGAACAACGAATATAGCTATCCCAATGATCTGAGCCATGCAGCTGGAACCTACTAGTCTTTGAGTCTTCGCAAATCATGGGCTGTAGAAGCCTGCAGTGACCACTAGTGGCCACCAAATTTATACGGGGACACACAAGGTTTTCCGAAGTCACCCAAAGCATGTAAGTATCTATTTGCTGTTGTGTAGAAGGTGGCCTTTGGACCAGTGGTTGAATGGGCTTAACGTTTCCTTCTGGGAATCTTCTTGGCATCCAAATCCCCTTGATGTCAGTGTTACTCACTCAGCCTGCTCATAACTCGATTGAGACTCTAGACCACCTGGGGGCCCTCATTCCAGTTACAACCGGACACAAGCTTCCTTGATGGGTGGAATACCGATGAAGGCCAGTGACCGAGACAGTCGGCAGACTACATCCGAGCAAACTGCAGCCAAAGTGCGACCTCATCGAGAGCAGTTGTCAGAACCCACAGCCAGCAACGTAGTACACACTTTCCAGGAAAGGTAATACTTTATTGAAGAGCTATAGATGCATTAACATAAGCACTGTTAAGAATGGCAGTTGCCCCTTGGGCATAATAGGATATAGGGTATTTGTATGCACCCCCCCCCACTGCGCTGGCCAATTAGGCACCCTCCCGCACGCGGGATAAAGCTTGCAAACCATTGCTAGCCAAAGCTGGGAACTCGCACTCTCCCGCGGCTCCCTGGAAAAGGCAGACACCACAACTCCCACCTGCACATCTTTACAGATAACCGTTTCAGTGCAAAGCACAGAAAGGAATGCAAGAGCAATCACACTGACACTGCCTGACCATCCCAACCCCCATGGCAGCATAGCTGACAGCAGTCTCTCATGGAGGGCATTCCCCACAGGAGAAAGCATCAAGCTGGATCACTAGGGCAGAACCCTCCTTCGCCTCCTGGTCCACTCCTCCTCATCACTTGGCATGTAACATGTGGCATCCGGCACCCAATACGCTCTGCTAGGCAGTTTCTTTAATTTGCTCTTGGTTCAAAAGCTATGTGGCCAGGGGTCCTGGGGGTCAGGACTCTGGCCCCTGGCTCCGCCAACACCTTAATTACTACATTTAGTAACTTACTAAGATAAAAATCCCTTATAAAGGTAATGCTATGGGAGCGTTTGCAACTAATGCTCCTGTCATGGTGCCATCTTGAAGTTGATCTGTGCCAACCTCCAGATGAGGCCTGTAGATCTGGAATTATGACAGATCTCCAAGTGACAGAGATGAGTTCCCCTGGAGAAAATGGCTCCTTTGGAGGGTGGACTCAGTGGCATTATACCTTGCCGAGATCCCCACTCTTCCGCGGCTCTGCCCCCGTATCTCCAGGAAAATCCCAAACCAGAGCCGGCAACTCAAATTGCCAATTGGGGGGAAAATCACAGATACTCCAAAACTTAGTTCTAGAATGGCTAACACCAGGGTAATTTCATAGAAAAAGCGGTGCAGGAGCTCATTAGCATAGCTCATTAGCATAACTTACTTGCATATGCCACACCCCCTGACATCACCAGAAGTGTGTCAGAAGGCAACACCCACCGCTCAGGCTCCACTGGACTGTTTTGGATTGCTAGACGTGCAGTCAGACAGCTCCATGTTTTGTTTTGTTTTAACCTGGAGAATCGCGATCACACTCACCTCCTTGCTCCGGATCGCTGTGCAGCCACATTGCTCCCCACCATCCACACGCGTCGGTGTTGTTTCTCTCTCTCTCTCAGTTTGGGCATGTGCACAGGCAGCCATCTGTAGAACAGCGATTTCCTCTTCAATCCGACTGCTGTAACACTTCCCTTTAAACGTTAAAGGAACACTTCCCTTTAAACGTTTACCACCAAAAATGGCCTCCCTGAGATCCTGAACTCGTCTAAAGGCTAAAATTAGGCAACATTGTTTTCAATAATGCGGTGGCAGAGCTCCACCTATGCGCACACCACCAATGCTTTTTTTTAAATGGTGGGCGAAAAGCGGAAGCCTCGGGCAGCTTTCGAGAGGGGAGGGGGTTTAAACCGGAAGTGGCTGGACACTGCAGGAGCAATCACACAGGGGGGAAATCCGACTGAAACCAGAGGATCAGGAAAACACCACTTGGGGACCTGGTATCAAAATACTCTGGGTTAAAGCAGTTTTGAGCTGGAAAGCGATGGCTGGGGATGGGAGGCAGATGTTGACTGTGTGATCGTGCATATAAAATCCATTGCTGAACTGGCACGACACCAGATCAAATGGCGCATCTGAACGCACCGTGTCTGTATTTATAGAACGGGCCAGACTGGAATGGCCCAGGGTAGCTCAATCTTGTCAGATCGTGGAAGCTAAGCAGGGTCAGCCCTGGTTAGTCCTAGGATGGGAGACCACCAAGGAAGTCCAGGGTCACTGGGTAAAGGCAGGCAATGGCAAAATTCCTCTATTAGTCTCTTGCCCTGAAAAGCCTAAGTGAGTCACCGTAACTCTGCTGCAGCATGACGACTCTTTCCACCACGACTTCTAGAACGAGGTGGGAGGTTGTGAAATATGAACGTATCCGATATCGCCATGCTGAAATCAATAAAACATACTGTAAAATGTAGTCTAAGGTATGGCATAAATGAAATCTTCCAAATGATTTCCTGTGACTGCCACTAGGTCAACGTTAGATTTAAAAATCTCAGATTTTGCTTGCTCATGAATAATAACGTACAACCTTGTCAACTGCAGGTTAATATGGATAAAATCATCAATGCTGAACTCCCACGGAATGACATTAGGGATTACAAACCATAAATACAGTTATGCAAAATAATCCAACACACTTTAGCCAGGTTCCTTTCATCCTGCTTGCATTTTTAGTGGCATTAAATTTAACTACATGGAATTAATTTGATTAAGTCATCAATCTTCTAACCTCAGATGTTGTGAGATTGAAAACATCTATTTTAATTATTTTTATGTATTTATCAAAGCATTTCTATGCCCCCTTTGATTTTTTTTCCCCCTCCGGAGTAGCTTAGAGCAAAATAATATTATAAATTATAAATCTTTCAGTTTAATTCTAAATAGAATTACAACTTTCTAACCCGTTGACTTCAGTGGATTTAGAAGGGTGTGACTGTTTAGGATTGCCTCGTTTGTAACCTTCTTCTATGGTCATAGAACTGCATAATTCTTTAGGTTTTTATCTTGTGCAATCTTTTTCTCTATGTATGAACTGTTAAAAATGCATCTAATCCTTCTTTAATCTTCAGTTGTTTCATTTCACTTGTCTGGGAGGGGCCATGGCTCAGTGGCAGAGCATCTGTTTTACATACAGAAGGTCCCAGGTTTAATCCCCAGCATCTACAATTAAAAGGACCAGGTCATTGGAAAGACTTCTAACCGAGACCTTGGAGAATCACTGCCAGTCTGAAGAGGCAATACTGACCTTGGTGAACCAATGGTCTGATTCAGTATAAGGCAGCTTCATGTGTTATAGCTAGACTAAATTCAGGGTAGACTGACTTGGAAATTCCTACAGGGCTGAGCTCGTATAACTTTACACATCACACCTAGGGTGGCCAGGTCCAGGTTGAGAAATACCTGGAGATTTTGGGGGTGGAGCCTGAGGAGAGTGGAGTTTGGGGAGTGGAGCGACTTCCGTGGGGTACAGTGCCCTGGAGTCCACCTTTCAAATTGACCATTTTCTCCAGGTGGACTGATCTCTGTTGCCTGGAGATCAGTTGCAATACCAGGAGATCTCCAGCCACCACCTGGAGGTTGGTAACCCTAGCCACTGCATACAACTCTCTTATCCTATAACTACCCTATAACTGTACTTCATACTTCCACTCATGAGGGAATAGGTAACCCAGCTCAAATGGGTTAGGACTGCTATTCTATGGCCCCATGGCTTGGAGCAGTCAAATCCTGGCTGCTACATTTTGGCACACATGCAGTATTCAAGAGCGGGCCCCATGCTGTAACTGCTACAGTAGTCCAGCTTGATTGTAACTAAAATGTGGATTGGAAGACAGGCCTCATCCCATCTCTGTTTCCCAGTTGGCTATGTTTTTCATTCCAAATGTGGGGTGCTCTCTAGCAACTTCTCTCCCCTCAGGAGACACCAGAAGCGTATTCCTCAAGATATGTATCTTGAATGCACAATGTGAAAAAAATAATGTCCCGCTGGGGCAGGGTTAAGCATTGTTGCTATTCTGTTTGAAACTGCAGCTTCTTGTGGCCGCTTTACTATTACAACCAAATAGTGGAGCTATGTTATATTTGCTTTCAACTTCCACTTGAATGTCCCAGTCATTCTTATTAACAGTTCTTCAGTGTGCATTATGTGCTATGTGCCATCAAGTTGCTTCCAACTTATGGCGATCCAATGTATTAATGACCTCCAAAACTTCCTATCCTTAACAGCCTTGCTCGGCTCTTGCAAACTGAGGCCCATGGCTTCCTTTATTGAGTCCATCCATTCCAAATTGGGTCTTCCTCTTTTCTCAGCCCCTTCAGCTTTTCCTAGCAGCATCGTCTTTTCCAATGAATCACATCTTCTCATAATGTGACCAAAGCACCACACCCTCAGTGGTCCCTAGTGGTCAGGGACTCACATTCCTTCAGGACTGCCTCTCTCAGTGTGCCCCCAGAAGAGTCTTGAGCTCCGGAAGTAAGAACCTCCTGGTGGTCCCTGGCCCAAGAGAGATTCTGCTGTCCTCAACCAGGGCCAGGGCTGTTTCGGCCCCGGACCCCACCTGGTAGAACTCTCTGCTGGAGAACATCGTGTGGGAATTGCTACCTTTCCGCGGGGCATGTAAGGCAGAGATGTCCCGCCAGGCATTTGGTTGAGGACAGCGGCAGTACAGCATGTACTCTGGCAGGGGTCATTTGGTAGAAAAAGAGGTGCAGGAGCTCATTAGCATAACTTATTAGCATAACTTATTTGCATATGCCACACCCCCTGACATGACCGGAAGTGTGTCAGAAGGCAACACCCACTGCTCAGGCTCTACTGGACTGTTTTGGATTGCTAGCTATGGGGGGGGGTGGGGCATGCACATCTGTCCTCACAGAGGAGGGAGAGCTTGTACCTGAATAAAACTGGGTCTTAAAGGTACCACTGGGCTGTTTTGGACTGGGGGGCAGGGGGGGCTCTGCAATTTACCTGACTGCTTCTTGCTCTGACTGAGGGCTGGTGGGAGCAGGGGGTGGGGCTTATTGCAGGTGCCTGCCCCCTGGGCTCTTTACTGCCGGAGCTCCACTCCTGTGTGCTCCTGCAGGAAATGACCCCTGTACTCTGGCAATCTCACACCCTCCATTCTCTGCAAGTCCTCCCCCCCCCAGAGGCTTGTGAAATCTGAAATTTTCTTGCCGTCTTGGAATGGACTTAATGATTGCTGACGTTTGCACTATGTGTTTTATTGTAGGATTTTAACTTTTAGCTGTTTATTGTAGGTTATTTTCTGTTGTAAGCCACCCTGAACCCTTCTTTCAGGGAAGGATGGCCTAAAAATTTAAATAAATAAATAAATAAGCTTCTAAGAGAGCCAGGTTGGTGTAGTGACTAAGTGTGTTGACTCTAATCTGGGAGAACCGGGTTTGATTCCCTACTCCTCCACTTGCAGCTGCTGGATGAGCTTGGGCAAGCCACGCCCAAGATGCAAGCCAATTCAAACGTTAACTAGTTCTGCCCATCTGTCCGATTCCCCATTCATTCAAAGTAAATCCACGTTTGATGAACAAAATAGAATTTATTAGAAGAGATGATTAGATCAGGAACAAAATCATTGTTAGTAATGACTACAACAGTCCAAATGAAACATAATAAAGGAACTTGAACCGAGACGGGACCAATGGGCCCAATTCCCGCTGGCGGGAGTGTGATAAGACTTCGCGCCCATTTCCTGGGAACACAACGGTTCATAATACAGTTCTCAGGCCTCAGAATACAAAACAAAACAAGCAAGCCATAACTACTTCCCACCTCCAGCTGTTCAACCTTGAGCAGTTCCGCAGGGTGCTAGTACAGAAAGTAAACACCTACAGGAGAGGCCACCTAAGGGGGGGTGAACCAAGAAGAGTACATCATGCAGAAAACAACATACAATACCATGGCAGCTTGCTGACACTACCTCGCAGGGTGTCTGTTGTGGGGAAGGGAAGGGAAAGGAGTTTGTAAAACACTCTGAGACTCTGAGTGAGGGGTGGGGTATAAATCCAATCTCTTCTCTTCTTCTTCTAGGGAGAGTTCAGGCTTGATTTGATCTAGAACCACTTAGTGGTCTTCTTAGCAATCCATGGTATCTGTAAAACTCTCCTCCATCACCACATTTCAGATTAATTCTTCTTTCTCAGTGTGTTTGGCCAAGTTGAGACTGGCAATTTGAAGCGCTAGGGAGTCATGGCAAAGAAGACTCGGAACAAACCAGGAACGGCTTGTTCGCGGTATTCCTGTTCACACTGTAGCTAATTAAGTGGGAGGATACCGTGGAGGAAGCGCAAGGGAGCATTCACACTGTTGGCCTACCCCTGGCAGGCTGTTAGCAGCTGTTTCTGCACTCTGCTGCATGCGCCTATGCGCATGGGAGCCTGCCGCGGAAACAGCCAGTGCCTATTATCAATGACTGCGGCTTGTTCCCACCTTAGCAGTGCTTGCGTTCACACGTCAGAGAACCAGAATCAACCTGCTCTACACACGGTTTGCTACCACTTTCACCTGGTACTTTTAAAACTCGGGAGGGAAGCGGCACAAGACGGCTTAAGTACGGCTGGGGGACGCCTGACAGATGTGCCTGTGTGAACCCTCCCCTTTAATCTGCTACTGAAACGCTCCTGAAATGTTTGGCTGCCGGGCCAAACTGCTAGACTGAACTCGGCCTTTGTGTGTGCATGTGCATGTAAAGTTTCATCTAGTAGCGGCTGACATATGTTCAACCCAGAGAGATTGCTTGCTGTTGCCTTCCTCTGTATAGTGACCCCTGGACTTCCATGCTGGTCTCCCATTCTATTACTGACCAGGGCCGACCTTGCTTAGCTTCTGAGCTCTGATGAGACTTGGCTATCCTGGGCAATCCAGATCAGGGCAGTTCTTCAGTTCTGAAGGTGAGTGATGGGACATGAGGCACTTCATGTGCTGAAACTGTAAGCTGCTCAGAAAATGTTGTTCTTGATCTCAGAACATTCAGCCCAACAGCACTCTGAGGAAGGATAAAATATGAAAAACAGACCTTCTGACATTTCACTAGATGTACCACTGGTGTGCTTCTTGGAAGCTTGATGGGCTCCACAAATTGGTTTACTGGGAATAACTCTCTTGGAAGTAGCACATTGTGTCGTACGTATCTGAAGAAGGGCGCTTTGACTCTCGAAAGCTTATACTTCCCAAAATCTTATTGGTCTCTAAGGTAGTTTCTAAAATGTATGATCCATCTTTGTTTTAAAAGCCTGAGACAATGCATAGCCAAAGGCCATAAGGGTGGTAGAGCATAACTTTCCAGTACTGGTTGTCCCTCCTCAGCACTTTTTTTAAAATGAGAACCACAGTCCTAAGCTTATGTATTTGGAAGAACATTCCACTGAAATTAAGGGATCTTAGTGCTCAGAAAATGTAGTGAGGTATGTTGTAATCCTCTTTACACTGACATAAAGTGTTCTGGTAGCTGGGGAAGTGGAATGGGCTGTAACTCTCCTTTAACGTTCTGTAAAATGCTCTGTCCGAATCTCAAACCATTTACGAGCTGAAAAATTCTGAACAGCTGTGATTGAGAGGACGTTGTAGAGTTCTTCTGTAGGTCCGTGGCTTGCAAGTAATACATGATGGTGCGTTTTGGAACTAAGTAGATTCAAAAAGAGAGCCACATGCCGCTATTCATATTTGTGTGGTATCAACAAGCACTTACCCATTGGTCAGAAATGAAGAAGTATAGTCCCAGAACACGGGATGTATGAAATAAGTAGATCTGGTGGGAAGGAAGCAAGTCATGATTTTCACCTTACAGCCTCTCTACCTCATATATTATGAAAAGGACTTAGGAAGTAGATGTTCAAAAGAGACCAGCACAAAGTCTGAACTACACATGATGAAAGACCCAACAGTCTGTGTCTTTCTCTTAATGTCCAGTCTAACAACCATCTGGCATTACATGTAGCTTCTCCCTATTACAACCAGCCAATGAATGAAGGAAACACACAACAATGGCAACTGTGTATCTCTTGTCACAGCTAGTTCCTCCCAAAGGTAACATGAGAATCAGAACTTGGCTTGGATACTACGAACGTTGGCTTGGATACTACGAACAAGTTCTGTGCATGTTCAGGTCTCATTACATGTTATACAACCCTCATGTCTGATTTATCCTTTGGGACTTTGTACACCTTTATGAGAACATGAGTAAGGAGTGGTTAAAGGTAACCATCTCATGCTTATCTGCAACTGAATGTTAGCCAGTCAATGGTGCCATCATTTTAAGTACTATCTAACTACCAGTGATTTATATGGTAATTAGGGACATTAAGGGGACTTGATGCTGTGCAGTGTACCTTCTTTGGCCATGTTTACCTTTAGTTTTCCATAAATTCAAGAATCCTTCCCCCCAAATTCCCAGTGCTGTCACCTCATCAATAAAGTCTTCTTATTAGTTATGATAAAGTCAAATGAAGCCATTTTTATTTGCTCCTTCCACCATCCTCTCTAAGGAGAGGTTCCCGATAAGGCATGTCATGAATCTATTGGACATTCCATGTTTAATGGAGTCATTCTCCCATTATTACTAATTCTTACTTTCTTGGAATATCTGTGGTTTGCTTCAAGACAGCTTAATCCTAGCTGTCTCAATATTTTAAGGTAGCAGGGTAGAGATTTACTAACTAACTAACCAACTAACTAACTTATATATGTCCACTCCATTCTGTGGTAATCTGCAGTCAAACTGTTTTTTTTTTTATATTTATCCATTTATTTTTCTCCTGGATTACTTGTGCAGGTGTAGGCATTTTCAGACATAGCGTATCCCCTCCCTTTTTGTTGTATTTGTTCTTTTCAAACAAGTTATATCCTTCAATTGCTACATTCCAGTTATGGGAGCTGTCCCACCAAGTCTCAGTTATCCCTATTAGATTGTATTTATCTTCCTTCCCTAGGAATTCAATCTCTGGTTGTTTATTTCTCATACTCTGAGCATTAGTGTACTTACGTCAAAAGCCATGGTTATTGTGCTCCAGTGTCTCTCCTGCTAGTTTACTGTGGGCATTTTAAGCTCCCTCAAAGCTCTCTCAGCACTTCCCGCAGAGCTCAAGTCCCTGCCATTATTACTTGACTTTTTATTTACCTACATGCTTAAGTCTCCATCCCCCACAGGGTTCACTTTAGGGCCTCCTGGATCCGGATCATTGGGCTTCTGCCAAACACATTTCCCCTACTGCTTGTGAGATTCAGCCCGTCTCTTGCTAGTTGTCCTCTGTTAAGGTTAGACTATGTCGGCTTACGGTGATGTCTGCATGAAACCTTCATTTGATTCCGCGATCAAGTGGCCAACTCTGAAGCCAGCCGGAACTCCGTTCCTGTGCGTTCCTGCCCAAAACTAGCCCTGCACCCTGGTACTAACCAGGGCCAACCCTCCTTAGCTTCCAAAATCTGATGAGATTGGGCTAGCTTGGGCCATCCAGACCAAGGCTCAGAACATAAAGTATTCCAAAAATTCTGTATGTTATAAATTCCATGATGTAATGGAAGCACAAAGATATACAAATATGGAGGCATTTGAAATGTGGGTTGTATAAAGGAAGTTGGATGCAAAGGAAAACTGATCAGGAAAGATTAAGTAACAAAGGACCAGGACTGGCTAACAGTGAGAAAAGTATCAAATGTAAAGCACTCAATTTTAAGAAATTGGGGATTCATCTTAATATAATTGAAGGAAAACTGAAAGGAAGAAGAGGAAGAGCTAGTTATATTTGGGAGGGTCAGCTCTGAAAAGAATGGGGAGAAACCAAGAAGCCAGAATGGTTATCCAAATTCCATCTACAGATCAGCAATTTGACATAGATGAGCTAGACAAATCCTTGCCAGTTGAACAGTTCAGTATATTAATTATTTTTTTGGTGACGTCCCATAGATTCCGGATCATCCTGTTAAAATGGGGATGGGGTATCATAGCGACAAGTACTGTTCTGTGGTAAATTGTTGCTGGGAGACCTAGAGTGATTCTGCATTAGCATTCACTCTACATTTTCTCAACTGGGTGAAAAAGTGCAGCTCAAAACTACATGCAAATACCCCAGGCCAATGCCATACTGGCTACAAAGTCACCCCTGAATGGCTATAAAACCAGTTTGGTATAGTGGTTAGGAGCACAGACTCTAATCTGGGAGAACTGCCTTTGATTCCCCACTCCTCCACTTGCAGCTGCTGGATGACCCTGGGCAAGCCATAGTTCTGTCAGAAAGGGCAGTTCATGAAGGAGCTCTCTCAACCCCACCTAACTCCCAGGGTTGGGAGGGGAAGGTAAGGAAAGGGAAAGGAGTTTGTAAGCTGCTCTGAGACTCTGAGTGAAGGGCAGGGTATAAATCCAATCTCTCTCTCCCTCTCTCACTGTAAAATGACCACAAATCTATGCAGAAGGTGCCATAAAATCCAATGATCAAAGGAAGTGAAAGTGGCATGGAGTGTGGAGGCTGCCATAAAATCCAATTATGAAAGGAAGTGAAAGCAGCATGCAATGCAGAGGGGAATTTCTGTTCCAGCGTGGGCTTGCTGGAAAAGCCAATGCAGAATCAGCCCTTCGAAAGAACATTAGAGAACTGTGGCTGATTCATTGAGTGCCAACCCATTATCATCATTTGGGAAATGAAATTCTCCTTCCAAGTGGAGGCTCATCTATATCTTCCCCAGTCTCCTTTTAACTCAGCTCTGTTCTTTCATTTCCACTTCCATGAGCACATGCTGATAGTCTGGGACAGATAAATGACAACATGAGCAGTTGAACCAGAATGTTTCCCAGTGACCCAGAGAGACGAGAAAGTGTTCTCCCAGAAGATAGTGCACTTCCATGAGGAATGGCATGGTATGCTTAAAATAGCAGAGAGGAAAAAAAACAAAACATCAATATTCTTAGTCTTCAAGTTTTTAACATATGGATTGGAGGTTTAGATCAACGTGTGCAGAGGAAAGAACTTTCAATTTAGGGAAATCATAGGGTGCATTCAGATGGAACCACTACATCAAACTGGCTCTCTAACAATAATTACCCTTTAAGGAGGTAGACAGGATCTGATGTTTCACCTTCCTCTATCCTTTCTCTAAGTTGCCATCTGAGTGATTTGGGCTGTCTCACAACTTTAAGGTACCACTGGATTCTTGATCTTTTCTGCTGCTACAGACAGACTGACATGGCTACCCATCTTGATCTAACTGCATTATGTGACACACCCCTGCCTACACATCTCCGGCTTTTGCTGGGCACAGGACTGGTAACCCGGAACCCCAATAAAACAGAGAAGTATAGCAATAAGCGGGGTCGTGGTGGCTCAGGGGTTAAGACACTAAGCTGCTGACCAGAAGGTCTGTAGTTAAGTAGTTCAAGACCCTAGTGCCGTGTGACGGAGTGAGCTTCTGTCCCTGGCCCCAGCTTCTGCCAGCCTAGCCATTCGAAAGCAAGAAATTGCAAGTAGATAAATAGGTACCACTTCGGTGGGAAGGTAACAGCGTTCTGTGTGCCTCAGCATTTAGTCATGCTGATCACGTGACCATGGAGAAGGTTTTGGATAGCACTGGCCCTTCGGCTTGGAAAAGGTGATGAGCACCGCCCCCTAGAGTCGGATTCAACTGGCCTTCGAGCAAGGGAAACCTTTACCTTTATAGTGATACTAGGGAGCAAGGCCCGTTGCGAAGGGCTATACAACGGGCGGCTAGCCCCCCCTCCTCGCGCCCTGCCCCTCTCGGCCGTGACCGAGGTGGCAGCTGCTGTTAGCCTTCGCACGGCGCGGCCCCCCCTCTCTGTCCTGACCCAGTTGGCTGCCGGCCTTAGCATGCTGCCCGTCGTCCCCAGCCACTCGGACCTGTCGGGTCTCCTCTGGCCGGCTCTCGGCCCCTTCCCCTGTCTGGCCTGACCCTGGCGGCTGCCGGTCGACTCGCGCCTCTCCTCCGCCCGGCTCTCGCCCCCTTCCCCTCTCGGGCTCGACCCAGGCGGCTGCGGTTCAACTCGTGCATCTCCTCTGCTCAGCTCTCGCCCCCTCCCCCTCTCCTCACCGACCCAAGCGGCTGCGGGTGTGAGCCTGCAGCTCGTCGTCCCCAGGCACTGGCGCGTCTCGGCTCTCCTCCGAATCCTCCGCAGGCTACAGGAAGCTGCGTGCACGGCGGGACTCAAACGACGTGGCCAATGGGACGTGGCCAAGCTGTTGACGAGCAGGCGAGCCGTCCAAACACTGTAGGGGTGCATTGCGTGCAGTTTGCGTCTTACTGCTTTATAATATAGGGAGGATAAGATCTTGCAGGGGAGGAATACTGAGTCCTTCATATGCACATATACACTCAGAGACCCTCAACATATCTGTCATTTCCTTTCTTATACGCCTCCTAGTTCTTTTTGTCCAGCCAAATTCTCCTCTGGTGTCCTGGATCTAGTGCTAGGGGGAGGGAAGCTGCCAATAGAGGGTTCTGTCCTCTTCACCTGAACACTCCTTTGGCTGTTATCACCAGATGCCGGCCCTCTCTCACTAGGATCAGGACACTTCTAAGCATAAACAGAGAGAGCCACGGCTGTGGTGTCTGGTTGGTTTCCGAATAGCTTCCCATGGCTGCTGTCACTGATGAGCAGCGAGCCGTTTGTGTGCAGCGGGTTGCCATGAGGATCTCTCTTCAAAGAAACCTGCCCCTCAGGGGGTTGTCCGTCTTCACCGTTCACTGTTCGGTATCCGTGTTTCCAAGTGACAGAGAACTCAGCTCGCCTCAAAGCAGAGAGAAATGGAATAAATAAGACAAACGTCTCAGAGTCACAGGACACAAACTGTGGTCTGCAGCCATGCTCTCTGAAGAACTGAAAGGGGAGTTAGAAATAAACTTTATCCGTGACATAATTATGATACAGAAAATTCTGTTACTCCTCATCAGGACCATAGCTAGCCCCCCCCCCTTCGACTTCCTGGCAAGGCCTCCTGACTTCCCATTCAGCTCAGGGCCCCCTAGTGGCAGCAGGTACAGGGAAGGAGCCGGGTATTCCTACACAACTGTCCGGCACAAGGGACCAGAGTAAATTACCTTTATTTAGATTAGCCAGTGCCCCCTAAGAGATTTGAATGCCCCCCAACTAAAATAATCCTGGCTACGGGCCTGCTCCTCATCCAGTTTTAGGGCATAGTAGTATTGTAGATGAGAAACGGCCTTTGGAATTTTACTGTGGCTGTCAGAATACATAAGAAAAGATTACTAGAAAAGTTTTGGATAGTCCAATCCCAAAGGCAGATGGTGAGTTGGCATTTTTAAAAAGTTCTTGTTTAATTGTTGTTGTTGCTCAGTCACACAGTCGAGCCCAACTCTTCATGACCCCATGGACCACATCATGCCAGGCCCTCCCATCTTCCTTCGTGCTCCGGAGTTTGCTTAATTTCATGTTCGTTGCCTCAATAACACTGTCCAACCGTCTCACCCTTTGCCGTCCCCGTCTTCTTTGACCGTCAGTCTTTCCTAGCATCAGGGTCTTCTCCAGTGAGGGCTCCCTTCTCATTTGGTGGCCAAAGTCTTTGAGCTTCAGCTTCAGTATCTGGCCTTCCAGGAAACAGTCAGGTTTGATTTCTTTTAGGATTGACTGATTTGATCTCCTTGCAGTCCAGGGGACTCTCAAGAGTCTTCTCTAGCACCATAATTCAAAAGAATCTATTCTTCAGTGTTCGGCCTTCCTCATAGTCCAGCTCTCGCAGCCATACATTACTACTGGGAATACCATTGCTTTGACTATACGGACTTCTGTTGGCAGGGTGATGTCTCTACTTTTTATTTGCCATCACTTTCCTTCCAAGGAGCAGGTGTCTTTTAATTTCATGGCTGCAGTCACCGTCTTGGATCCTAAGAACTTGTTTAATTAGGACATACATAACCCGCATTTCTCGAATGCAGGACTGTAATGGTAGTTCCGAAAATAATTCTAGTGAGGATGCATACTCTAATGTAGTGCAAATGCTTATGAGCTGTTTTGGACCAGTCCTTTATTGTAGGACCAATCCTAAACAGGTCTAATCAGACTACTCATCAGGCAGTCTTGCTGTACTTGAACATGTGGTTTTATAACAGGCCAAGTGCATCTAGTCCGGCATTGTCTAATCTGACTGTCAGTGTCCCTTTAGGGTGTTAGATAGAGAAATGTCACTCCCAGCCGCTTGAGATCCTTCACACTGGAATGTACCTGAGGCTAGGTTGGATCCAGACTAGATGCTTCCACAGGTGCAAGGATTTTCACTCATGGGCCATGATCTTCTTGCTCTCCCCCTTCCAATGGAACTATGAAATCCCCCCCCCAGATCCTGTTCTTGGAGGAGGGGGGACCCCTCAAGTTTCTCAAGGACATTTCAGGTTGCTGTAGAAGGAGAGAGGCAGGAAAATTATGCTCTGTGAGTGGAAATCCTTGAGCGTGTGGAAACGCTATTTTGGATTCCAGCACATTATCTGCATGCACATTACATGTTTGGCCACCACAGCCTGTCACTGTATCAAGATTTCCTTATGTGAGGAATAGACTGACCAAAGAGAAGGCCTAGGAGGTGGCTCTTCTGTCTCTTCCATCAAACCTGTCATCAAAACCTGGCTCTCCAGGGAAGCCGATGGCTTCATTCTTTAGTCCTACATCAGCAGACATTTGTCCCATTATCCTTGACTGCAGAATTTGCTGCCAGAGGATGTAGTGATGGCCACAGGAATAAACAGCTTTAAAAGGCGATTAGATAGATCAATGGCTACTAGCCATGGTGACGGAGGGGAAACTCCACATTCAGAGGTACTAAACCTCTAATTCCCAGAGCCAGGAGGCAACATCATGGGAAGGCCTCGGCCTCTCTGCCCTGAGGAGCTGCTTGACCACCGTGTGAGACACGATGGTGAACTAGATGGACCTTTGGTCTGACCCAGCAGGGCTCATCATATGTTCTTATGAGTCTGTTTCGCTGCTCCTTCTGCTGTATTCCAATTGGTCAACATCAGTATTTTTAAAAAAATTGTTGACACCCATAAGATAAGGTTGTGCCCATTTTCACCAACCTCCCCCCTCCCCAGAACCTGGGAGAGCTTCTCAAAAAGGTACTGGTACTTGGTAATCATCATCATCATCATCATCATCATCATCATCATCATCATCATCATCTTTCAATTTATTGATCGTGCAATCCTGGAGATCTTGCTGGCTCTGAGCGATTTACAGTTACTCAATATTATGAGGGACTAACAATGATTTGTGGGGTAGGGGAGGGCAACATATATACAGCTTAATTCACACACATTTGCTGTCGACGAGGTTTTCGTTCAGTTGAAGATGAGACGCGATCCGGCTGGCATTTTTCCTCGGCTTGGATTGATGGCGTCAGCTTTTCTCCAGACTCCTTCAAGTTGTAGCGGCGCACTGCCACCGCCTGGCCAGAACGGCCCATTACAGGCTTTTCTTTATACCAAGGAGATCTCTCTAGGCTTTCCAATCCTGCGAGCCGGACTTCCATTCGCCCGCTAACACCGCTCCACCCCACAGGTACCAGTGAGTGCTACCACCAGGAAAAAGAAAAGTATGGGTCAACATTAAGACTGAAAGTTTCTTTGGGCAGAGACCTATTTGGTTTATATTAGTCTGTAAAGTAGCACATATTTCAGTGGTGCTATAGTTAGGCAGATGTATGTATGTGTGAAGTGTCCTCAAGTCACAGCTGACCTATGGTGACCCCAGCAAGGGGCTTCCAAGGCAAATGAGAAGCAGAGGTGGTTGACCATTGCTTCCTCTGTAGAGACTTCCCTTCCAAGTACTGACCCTGCTTAGCTTCCAAGATCTGACATGATCAGGCTATACCGTGTCATCTTCTTTCCCTTAGGTAGATATATGGGCAGGGATGGGGTCATCTTCTTTCCCTTAGGTAGATATATGTGCATATATTCCAGGGATGGGCAGAAACCAAACCACAAAGCAAAATTCATCACAGATTTTGCCCTGCTTGTGGTTCACAAATAGACGCCACAAAGCAAAATTCATCACATATTTTGTCCTGCTTGTGGTTCATAAATAGAAGTTTGTGATGGATCTACTATCTCAAACTTCCACAAACGTTTAAAGCAGTTCATGCAGTTCATGGTGGTTTGTTGATTGAGCAGAAAGCAGGGGTTTAAAAGGACTCTGAGTCCCTTTAAATCCCTGCTTCCTATTCCCCAGGAAAGCCACAAAAACAGCTGAGTGGAGGGAAGGCACTTCCTGCTGCTCAGCTGTTTTGGGGTGTCACGTGCGTTCCATTTAAACTTTAAAAGGACTGCAGAGGACCACCTGAAAAACAGCTGCATGGTGGGGAGTTGCTCCCCCCACGCAGTTGTTTTGGGCTGTCTTCTGCAGTCCCTTTAAAGTTCAAAGGGACTGCACAAAACATCCCGAAAAACATTTCATATCTCATGTTCTGTGATGCATCACAGCAGTTATAGGGGAGGGCAATATTCATTTTACAGTTATTGTTATCAGCTGAAAGTACTAAGAATAAAATCCCATATTTCAGTTGATGCTCAAGTCACTACCAAAATAGATGACAGAGGCACATTTTCTCTGCCTTGCACTTCACCCGGACTGTGCAGCCCAAAATTGGCATGGCCAAGTCATTTTTATCCTCTTATTCCTCCTGTACGGCAGGCCTGTGTGATGGATATATTTGTGGCAGATGTTGCTCTGACTCTATTTTGGTGTGTTAAATTTACCCCAGATTCATTCTGCCACAATTTATTAAAGCTGCAGGAATAAATCTTCAGTGGGAGCCGGTATGAGACACATACCTTGTGTGCTTTTTTTCAGTGCAGTTAACATAGCGACAGACATTGTTTTGGTGGATGTACACCTGGCGAGTTACCACAGTTGCCTGCGTGGGTTTGGAAAACGGGCCTTGAAAGATACCCTGTGAGCAATTCAAATAAATTACGGCTCCATTTGAAAACAATAACAGGGCAGCTGCAGCAGGAACGATCCCATCGCCACTTGATTGCACATTAAATACAATGAAGACAAATATATTTTTAATCTGGGAAGGTGAAACAGAGCCCCGCAGAGAGGACTATATTAGAGTTTAAATAAAAATGATGTGGTATTTAGTCTTTTCAGAAGTCTCCCTGTACAGATATTAAAATTAGCAGGGAAAAGTAGCAAAGTAGCAGAAACACTCCCTGTTGCTCTGCAAGTTTTAAGGAAAAGACTATTTAAAATGTTGAATTTATTTTTGTAGGCACTCATTCATGGCAGAGATGTATGTAGAATTGACTGTAGTGCTTTGAAAATATTCAGTCAAACCTTTATGGTTTGGTGACCACAGAATCTGTCTTTGTGGTGTAGGATTTGGTGGCACTCCTGAGGACTGTGGTGGCAGCCACTGTTCCCTCTAAGCTGAGTTAGTGTGAGCTAGCACACAGTTTTTTAGCCTCTGGCTCACACATTTTTGTCTTAGCTCAGGGAGGATGGCTCCAGAGCAAACTCATTTATGCAGTAACCAAATCGCTGGCTAACAACTTTAATGCTAGTAGCTCACAAAGTAGAATTTTTGCTCACAAGACTCCACAGCTTAGAGGGAGCATTGGTGGCAGCCCATCATCAGCTATGTTTATTGTGGTCTCGTGTTGTGGGGCAAGACTAGCCCCTGTTTTGCCCCTTCATTGCTACTGCCACCACTTCAGGTAAAGTCCAGCCCAGTTGCTGAGTAGCATACCAAGCAGCCAGTTGGGTGGGTAAGGACTTCAGTACAGAAATAAAAGCCATTTTACCAATAGGAAGCTGTTACCAGGATAGATGTTTAAACTGCAAGCTGTCAACCACTTTAGATGACAGTTCCCAGCTGCTGCAAGTTAATCACTTCTGCCAGCCTAAGCAACAATTCTGATAACAAGCTGGCAGGTGAGGGTGATAACTGCTATAGTCAAGAAAGCTAACAGGCAGAAAAACTCTCTTAAAGGAGACCAGTTTCTTGACACAGAGTTAGGAGGGATCCTAGAGGCCACCTACTCCAACGCTCTTGCTCAGTGCAGGAATTAGTCAACTACAGCACCCCACTCTGCTTAAAGGAGAGCACACCTTTTTAAAATGGTTTAAAATGATTGTAAAAAGCATTTACAGGAGAAATTCTTGTGGGGCTGTGCCTTTCAGAAAGGGGGCAGAGCCCCCCCAAAACCCCACCGTAGCTGTGGGCCTGCTAACCAGGGCTTCTGGGATCCGATGACATCAGGCTCACCTGAGCTATCCAAGCCAGAGCAATTCATACATGAATACAACTTGTTGGCCCTGCCAGGAGTTAAACCATTATGCATCAATGGACCTAAGAGTGCCATCCGATGCAGGGTTCACCTCCTTCCATCTGGAAGGAAGTGTTCTCACAAGCAGTGTTTTACTTTAATACAGGGGTTGCTACCAACCTTTTTGAGCTGGTGGGCACCTTTGGAATTCTGAGACAGGGCGGTGGGTGCAGCCACAAATTGGCCGCCAGGGCAAGTGGAGCCCCACAGAGGGAACCCAAGTGCAGAAGACAAGAGGAATAATTTTAGAAAATACACCGAGAAAGAGGAGTGAGAGAGAGAGTAAAACCAACCCTGTGGTGGCAGCTGCCAGTCAGATCTCCAGTGGCATCATAAGCTCCACTGGGCAAAAACCCAACCGGGCTCTGCTTGCTTTCTAAAAACACTTGGTGGTTGCCAGGAAAGGTGTCTGGAGGCACCACGTTGGGAAGCCCTGCTTTAATAAAACGAGGAGATGGTGGCACTTTAAAGACTGTCAAACATCTAGAGAGCCAGTTTGGTGTAGTAGTTAAGTGTGAGCGGACTCTAATCTGGGAGAACCGGGTTTGATTCCCCACTCCTCCCCCTGCAGCTGCTGGATGACCTTGGGTAAGCCATAGTTCTGTCAGAGCTGTTCTCTCAAGGGCAGTCCTTGAAAGAGCTCTCTCAGCCCCACCTACCTCACAGGGTGTCTGTAGTGGGGAGGGAGAGGAAAAGGAGTTTGTAAGTCGCTCTGAGACTCCGAGGGAAGGGCGGGGGATAAATCCAATCTCTTCTTCTTCCTCTTCTATTTTAATACAATCTTTTGAGGGCCACAGCTGACTTGGTTAGATAAATACGTGATGGGAAACCGTACTGAAGAATTTTGATGGGGCAGGGCTGTGGGGGAGGAGTCAGGGCCTGGTGCAAATGACACTGTGAGTCCTGGGAGTGTCAGTCTCGCCTATATTATCGAGTGGAGTTATGTGGGAGAAAGTAACGGGAAATTCACGGATTCAGCTCAAGAGGAGTTAAACTCGTGCCCTTTCTCAAATGACTTGAGATTCAAGGTTCTTCCTGTTTGCATCAATTGGCTTTCATATAGTTGGCTAGCTACTTCTGGTGGTCTGCAGATGACACCCAGCATCCTATACAAATAAAGCATGAAACTTCCCCCCTTTTTTATATACTGCAGAATGACCCTGCATTGGATGGGCATTGTTACTTTTATGGCCAGACAAGTTCTCGTTGTTTATAGCATTTCTTAAGCAAAATAAAAATTCTGTAGCAGAAGCCTGGCTATATAACTTGCTCTATTCTTGTAAACCTTAAAAAAGAAAAGAAAAAGACATGCACATCCTTATTCCAGCATGCCTCAAAAACAAATCCACTGCTTGTATTTTTACCTGGTGTAATCAGTTAGACCTGTCAGTTTGCCCACTCCAGTTTCTTATCTGTATCTTATGATAAATTACACTATAAATCCATGCCACATGGCATTTAGTGAACCTAGATAACATTAGATCCTATTTGGGTTTCCGTGTTTTCTTGGTGTTGTCTATTATATTATCATTAAAAGTTTGAGAACGCAAGTTTCCGAAGTTGTAAAAAAACAACTGAATTGGCAGTTTTTGGCCCAGATTATTTCCCCTTGATTAATTTAGATTCTCATACCAGATCCCAGAAGGAAACTGTTCAAAACCATTCAGAGCAAATATGTGTTTACAGCTAATCTGAATCAATTGCTAATTAACTCCACCAGGTCAGAATTGATTTTTTGCTTAGCACTCGATCTACTTTCTGTGCCATTTATTTATTACATTCACAGGTGTATTTTTGTGCCATAAACCTAAATAGCAGCAGTTTGTGAGAGCCTGATATTTCACGAGCTTGTTTCTATGCAGATTAAAGGTGTGCATGTGTGTGTGTGTTTGTTTGGTTACTGTCAAACCTGATAGGAAGGAAGACGTTGATGCAATTCATTTCCAGCCTATAATTCCAAGGCATCTTTATCACACGGTAAAGCTATGTTTCCAAGGGGCATGATCCAGCAAAAGCTAAGCACTCCTAACTGAAATAAATGGGATTCAGATGTGGGTTGCTGGGGCTGGATTGTGCCACATATTGATGGTATGTCCCCCCCCCCTTATTCTAAATTACAGAAAAAAGAAATCAGTTTCTTAATTAGTGGAGCACAATCAACTTAGATTCAGTCATTACTGGGCCAGTGTAATGATTAGGGTTGTGTTCTTAATAGTTTTGAATAATTCATTGCCTGCCCTGGCTTCCTACAAGGGGAAAACAAAGCTCTTTGAATGATAATTTCAGGAGAACTGTTTGTGATTGTGGCTCAAGGTCAATATCCAAACATTGAACTTTACTCAAAGAAATCTACCAACAGTGTATGTCTCTAGCAGTAGAAAAGAGCAAGAGTCCAGTGGCACCTTAAAGATGATCAAGGTTTGTGGTAGGGGGGGAGCTTTTGTGAGTCACCGCTCACTTCTCCATCTTAAAATATGTCTCTCTTTGGTTTTTAATTTTTTATTTTATTTTTTTTTTAAAAAAGAACTGATCATGGCCTTTTATGCATGGGTGTTTTGCCTAACTTTCACTGCACATATCTGTCTGGTTTTATTTTTTGTTCTGCATTGTTTTTCCTCTCTTCAGCACTCAAAATCCAAACTCAAGCTTAAAATCTTACCGCTCAGAAAATCTGCAGTCAGCTGTGCATGCATAAAAGGCCTGAATGGTAGTTTAGAAGGCACTCCCCTTCTTTAGAGAAGCCTCTGACTGCTGGTCGCAGCTGTAGTTCTGCTAGCTGCTACAGGCACTCAAGAGTCCTGCTCAGCGGCAATATTGCCACTGCCACTACCCCAGAACCATTTTGACTTCTCTGGGTTATAGCAAAGGAAGTCACCCTGAGTGGAAGGTAGACTGGCCCAAGGTCACCCAGCAGGCTTCGTGTGGAGGAGTGGAGAATCAAATTTGGTTCTCCAGATTAGAGTTTGCTGCTCTTAACCACTACATCATCCTACAAGTGTTGACGAAGCAAGGCTGCCTGTATAAAAACTCAACAGCAAGGACAGTGAAAAGGTTTCGTTTGAAGAACCCCTTCAAGAGTGTTGTTACAAATGCCATGGAGATGTTAAATTCAGTGTGCCTTGTTTTTACCACAGTGAAAGACATTAACAGTATAGCACTGATTTAATTTGAAGAGACAGTTCTTTGTGAGGAATTTTTCAAAGGTCAGATGCTACTTTTTTCAGCAGTTACCAAAGGCTGGACTCCATCAGTGAATTGTGATTTACAAGCATACCGGAGTCTTTCAGAGAGTGCCGCTCAGCACTGAATCTTATATAAAATCTGCATAATCCGTCAGACAACTACTCCATGATGTGGGTTTCCTATCTCCAGTTTGGGAAATTCCTGGAGATTTGGGGGTGGGACCTGGGGAGTGCATTTTGGGGTGGGGTATAATGTCATAGAGTCCACCCTCCAAAGCAACCATTGTGTCCAGGGGAATTGAACTCTGTCATCTGGAGATGGTTTGCAATTCTGGGAGATCTCCAGCCCCCCCCCCCTGGAGATTGGTAACCCTACCATGAAGGCATGCACATTCCAGATTCAAATCTGCCTGTGGTCAGGTGGGTGATTTTACTCTCTGCGCAGAGAGTGATTAAAATGTGGAATTCGCTGCCAGAGGATATAGTGATGGCCACAGGAATGAACAGCTTTAAAAGGGGATGAGATAGATTATTCGAGGATAAGTCTATTAATGGCTACTAGCCATGGTGACTGAGGGGAACCTTCACATTCAGAGGCACTAAACCTCTGGATCCCAGAGCCAGGAGGCAACATCAGGGGAAGGCCTCAGCCTATTGGCCCTGTGGTTGGCCCTCCAGAGGAACTGGTTGGCCACTGTGTAGGACAGGATGCTGGACTAGATGGACTATCTGTCTGATCCAGCAGGCCTCTTCTTATGTTAGGATCTTAGGACTGAACTTTTAAGGTTGTTGCAAAGCTAAAAGACAGTGAGAATGATGAACGAGAGTTGGAATTTGGAATTTGGCAATAAATTTTGCCTCAAGTAAGGATTTGAAACAGATTATGTGCATAGGTGCCGCCAACTTGGAACCAATTTATGGTGACCAGTGTTCCCTCTAAGCTGAGTTTTTCAGCCTCCAGCTCACACATTTTTGTCTTGACTCAGGAAGAACGGCTCCAGGGCAAACTCATTGATGCAGCAGCCAAATCGCTCACTCACACCTTTAATACTGGTAGCTCACAAAGTAGAAGTTTTGCTCATGAGACTCCACAGCTTAGAGGGTGACCCCAGCAAGGGGCGTTCAAGGCAGAAGCAGAGGTGGCTGGGCACTGCCTTCCTCTGCAGAGTCTTCCTTGGTGGTCTCGCTTCCAAGTATCAGCCCTGCTTAACTTCAGAGATCTGATGAGATCGGGCTACACCATGCTGCCTTCTCTCCCTTGTAGCAAATTAGGAAGTACATGTGGGATGCAAGATTAACAAAATCTCTCAGGAGTTTTTTGGGCCATACCTACAATTCTATTTATTTATTAATTAAAGCATTTATATCCCACCTTTCCTCTTGATTCAAGGCAGATTAAAATAATAGTTAAAACATCTCCTGCTAAAACCAAAAGATAAAATGGCAAGCCCCCAAAATTTGGAAAGGTTCTTTTTATCTTGCAAGTACTCATCTCATGAGGGGGCGTTTGTTAGTGGTAGAACATCTACTTAGCATGCAGAAGGCCCCTGGTTCAATCCCCGGTATCTTCAGTTTTTAAAAAAGGATCTGGCAGTAGGTGAGGTGAACGACCGCTGCCTGAGACCTTTGAGAGCCGCTGCCAGTCTGTTGTTGAGAAATGGACTAATTTATGGTTTTATATCTGCTACACACGCAACACATGGACTGTGCACACACCTGTATACCATTGGCCTAGAGGAAGCTGTTTGCATCACCTACTGTGAGAGAATTCACATAGGGAACACTTGCCTGCATTTCATGTTAATGTAGCTTGCACACATTCAGCTCAAAGCCTTATAGGAAGGAGAAGCACATGTTAGCCATTGTGGGCAGAGACAACAACCAAGAAGAAGACTAGATGTCATGCAGAACACGGACCTGATCTGCATCTGAAACACCATTTCCTGTTGATGGTACCTTGGACGCCTGGTAAAGCCAAGATTCATCTGTCCTTCAAAGAGTGCAAAGGAAGCCGAGACTTCACACCTGGCCAGATGGTGTTCCATGAGATAGAGTGTAGAATTTCAAATATTGGCCCAACCCATAGAATACCTGCCCCTTTTCTACATGCTCCAATGTGGGAGGTTATGGGATGGATTTATAAGTAGGTGGGATTGCAGTTTGGCAAGGTGCCACCCACCTGGAGATTCAACTATAAAAGTAAAGACCCAAACGTTAGGCCTTTGCTAGCCACATCCCTTCTCCACGTCCTCTATCTTCTTTACCACCCCTAAGGTCCAGCTTTCTATCCAACAATCCTTTTGTCTACTTTAAGATCTCTTGGACTACAGCCAAAGAGGTCCATGCTTGCTGGCTGGTTCTAGCAAGTGTGATTTAGTTTAAACCCCTAGGTATTACTTTCTCCCCTATTCTTACATTGCAACAGACAAGACTTCTGGAACAGGCGAGTATAAACCGAAATACATACCTACCTCCAAGTAAATAAGAAACTATTTTTGATATCTTTCTGTGATTCTAAAGGAACCTTGAGTGTATGTGAAAAGTGAGACTGATTATTTTGTGTGTATGTTACTTTGATATAGCTCAGTAAAAAGATTATTTGTTTTGGAAAAACACCCGTGTGGTCTCCATTATTGGAACTCTGGGTTCAGACACGACTTTGGTATAGCTGGCCAGGACTCACGTTAAATTTAGTTAGCCTCTGCTGTAGATAAGGCAGTTGGCGTAACACAGACGTCCTTTGGGCCAGGAATCACCAGGAGATGTTGACTCTTGGAGCGTAACGCTCTCCAAGGTGTATACGGGAAGAGGCGGTCCCTTAGGTATGTTGGTCCCAGGCCGTATAAGGCTTTGAAGGTAATTACCAACACCTTGAAGTGAATCCGTTACTCAACTGGCAACCAATGCAGCTGACAGAGCACATGCCATACGTAATAGAAGGAAACTTTATAAATCCATATTGTTGTGGCTTACAATACTGACCTTGATGGACCAAGGTTCTGATTCAGTAGAAGACAGCTTCATGTGTGTTCACATGTTATTAGTTCTTGTATGGACAATCCTGTTCAGGACTGCAATAAAGAGCATGCCAAATATTTAACTGCCACAGTTTCTACCTGAAAACAGGATACAATCCAAACTGGTAGGTTATTGAGTGCCCCTGGCTACAGTCAGTGATATAAGTATCATGTTTTCTACTTGGTTAGAAGACCACAAATCCATCCCATTCCCACCCTTTTCATAAATGTTTTGTAAGAATTCTGGGCAGAGCCAGTTGTCCTATTCAGTGGTTAGTTTTGTCAGCCAGGGTCCAGAGAAGTCCATAGCAAGCACGACATGTGTAGTGATGCTTGAATCTCTGGAGGTGGAAAGTACCTCCAGCCGGCTTATGGCAACCCTGTCAAGGCAAGGGATGAACAGAGGTGGTTTGCCATTGCCTGCCTCTACATAGGAACCCTGGACTTCTTGCTGGTCTCCCACCCAAGTACTAACCAGGGCAGACCCTACTTAGCTTCTGAGATCTGACAAAATAGGGCTAGCCTGGGCTATCCAGGTCTGGACTTTAACCTCTACTGTGGATTTATTTGAACTCATAACTCATCCTATTAAAAAAAACACCCTATAACGATTACTGTATTCTGTCCTTTCACCAGAAGGGGGTTGGGGGAAGAAATAAGACCAAAGAGGTCTCCAGGAAATGAGAATTGCTATATTTTTTCAATAGTCACCCTTTGCACACCTTTGGAAGCAGCCATTAGAATTTTAAGTTGATTTCAAATTGGTTTTGATCTAATTCAAGCAGGAGAAAAGATGAGAAGCGCTCGTATACATAGACAATTCTTTGTAGGTAAGAAACAGACCGATTATCTCAGCTGCAGCATTTGCCACAATATTTCTGAGCAATTATCCAAGGCCTCCGACAAATGAAGTGACTCTTTGTACTCTGTTTGGCAGAATGTGCCATGTGCAGTGTTGATTTCACACCACTTTAACTGCACACTTGTTTTTCTAAGTGATTTTAGTTCATGCTTGTGGTTTTTCTGTATTTGGTGAGAGGCGGTCCTAGATTTGCAGACTTTATTATTGTCAGCCATCCACCTCAAGAAATATCTCTGGACATCCTTGTAACTTGTATCGTTCAAACTCACTGCAATGACGTTTGCTAGTGAACTATGTAATTAGGACAGAAAAATAGAACTCAACTGAATAAATAACATAATATGGACGCAGCGACCAGCCTCAGGCCCTTATCCAGGCAGTATTCAGGTTCCTCTGTGATTTAGATCTTCTCCATTCCTTTTATTCTTTGTTTTCATTTTTCCTTCCTTTCTCATTGTGGGATATGTAAATTTCTCAAAGGTCATGAATCACTCCTGCTAGAGCAATATTAAACTTTCATGGCAACATGAAATTTTAACTAGAAAGCAGCTAAAACTTGGTTCAAACACTTGTTACAAACTTTAGTGTTGAGGAAAAATAGCTTTCCAAGACACGTCATTTGTGACTGGATTGGGAAAGAGAATTCTGTTTCCCTTTCCCACTCTGTGTGTAGCAAGATGCTAGCGAACAGTCAGCACCCTACTAAACATGGTCTGGGATCCAGCAATGCGCAAGCAGAAATATAAACAGGCTTAGCACAGTTCTGCTTGTACAAGATCTCGTGCAACAACTCGTCAGGGGTCTCTAACAGGCCCCTGGTTGGTTGCATCCAGTGTCAGGGCCAAAAGAAATGAAGAGTACCTCCAATGACGCCAAGAGTTCGTGGCTTGTGGGGCAAATCTTTTTCTGGTGGTGCTGAAGTTCTCAGTGCAGAAAGAAAAGCCATTTAGCCAATAGAAAGCTGTTACCAGGATGGCTCTCTTTTTAAAATATATATATATATATATATATATATATATATATATTTTAAAAAGAGAGCCATCCTGGTAACAGCTTTCTATTGGCTAAATGGCTTTTCTTTCTGCACTGAGAACTTCAGCACCACCAGAAAAAGATTTGCCCCACAAGCCACGAACTCTTGGCGTCATTGGAGGTACTCTTCATTTCTTTTGGCCCTGACACTGGATGCAACCAACCAGGGGCCTGTTAGAGACCCCTGACGAGTTGTTGCACGAGATCTTGTACAAGCAGAACTGTGCTAAGCCTGTTTATATTTCTGCTTGCGCATTGCTGGATCCCAGACCATGTTTAGTAGGGTGCTGACTGTTCGCTAGCATCTTGCTACACACAGAGTGGGAAAGGGAAACAGAATTCTCTTTCCCAATCCAGTCACAAATGACGTGTCTTGGAAAGCTATTTTTCCTCAACACTAAAGTTTGTAACAAGTGTTTGAACCAAGTTTTAGCTGCTTTCTAGTTAAAATTTCATGTTGCCATGAAAGTTTAATATTGCTCTAGCAGGAGTGATTCATGACCTTTGAGAAATTTACATATCCCACAATGAGAAAGGAAGGAAAAATGAAAACAAAGAATAAAAGGAATGGAGAAGATCTAAATCACAGAGGAACCTGAATACTGCCTGGATAAGGGCCTGAGGCTGGTCGCTGCGTCCATATTATGTTATTTATTCAGTTGAGTTCTATTTTTCTGTCCTAATTACATAGTTCACTAGCAAACGTCATTGCAGTGAGTTTGAACGATACAAGTTACAAGGATGTCCAGAGATAATATATTTCAATATAACTACAACCAACAAACAATTGAACATCAACATTGTACATAAATAAAATGTCAGCTATTGATACTATAAGTTAGAAGTTAAAAGTAGCTTTCAAAAGTTATACAAAGTCATAAATCCTGTATCATTTACTTCATAGTTTGTTCCAAAAACTATATTAACCAACTGGTTTTCAATAACTCATAATATTGGTACTGAGAGTAAGTCTTGTTTTCAAGAATAACATCTAGTTTTTCCAAGATCAGGAACCATCTTTCTAAATATACTGAAGAGCTGCTTGATGCGTCTGAATTAGATAGTGCATCTGACATTTTGTCCATTATTAAGTGGTCCCAAATTTTAAAGTACCAACTTTTTACAGTGGGACTATCTTTGGTCTTCCAGCAAGACATTATTGTTGTCTTTGTGGCTATTAAATGAATCATTAAAAGGTCTCTAAATTGCAAGCTGTCAACCACTTTTGATGACAGTTCTCAACTGCTGCAAGTTAATAACTTCTGCAGGCCTACGCAACAGTTCTGACAACAAGCCGGCAGGTGGGGGTGATGACTTCTATAGTCAAGTAAGCTAACACTTAGGCAGGAAAACTCTCTTAAAGGAGACCAGTTTCTTGACACAGAGTTAGGAGGGATCCTAGAGGTCACCTACTCCAACCCCCTTGCTCAGCGTGGGAATTAGTCAGCTACAGCACCCCATCCTGCTTAAAGAAGCACATGGCTTTAAAGAAATGTTTTAAAATGATTGAAAAAGCATTTATGGGAGAAATTCTTGTGGGCTGTGCCTTTCAGAAAAGGAGTGGAGCCCCCAAAAACCCTACTGTAGCTACGGACCCAGTCTCCAACCTTTTCAAGCCTGTGGGCACTTTTGGAATTCTGACACAGGGCAGTGGGTGCGACTACAAAATGGTTGCCACCAGTGTTCCCTCTAAGCTGAGTTAGTGTGAGTTAGCTCACAGTTTTTAGCCACCGGCTCACCCATTTTCGTCTTAGCTCGGGAAAGATGGGGCTCCTGAGCAAACTAGTTCATGCAGCGGCTAAATCGCTCGCTCACAACTTTCATGCCAGCAGCTCACAGAGCAGAATTCTTGCTCACAAGACTCCACAGCTTAGAGAGAGCATTGGTTGCCACAGGAAGCGGAGTCCCCCACACGGAGGAAGCTTAAATGCAGGGGAGAAGAGGGGTAATTAAAAAAAAACCTGGGAAAGATAATGTGTGAGAGAAGAAAATCAACACATGTGGCAGCTGCGGCTGAAACGACATGAATCTGCTCAGCCGATCAGATCTCCAGGGGCCAATCAGGAGCCCTGTTAGTAAGAGCCCCAAATGGCCCCACCCATTTCTAAAAACACTTGGTAGGAGCCAAGAAAGGTGTCAGCGGGCACCTTGTTGGGGACCCCCGAATGAAGCACAAGCAGAAATGCAAGTGGGGACGCAATAGGTTTGACTTCGTACCAGTGGCTACCGTGGTCTTTTTCTTGCGTTTCTACTTGCTCAAGTGCAAGCAGAAATTTTGTGCTGGATCCAACCCTTCCATCCTGTCCCCCTTTCCCAATTCTGAGTGCAAGACAGAAGGGATTTGCACGTTACAGGCACGCCACCTGGGAATTGAGGGAGGTGCCTCCCAGTTGAACACATGGATCTGCCTTATACTGAGTCAGACCGTTGGTCCATCAAGGTCAGTGTAGTCTACTCAGACTGGAAGCGGCTCTCCAAGGTCGAAGGCAGAGGTCTTTCATATCACCTCCTGCTTGGTCCTTTTAACTGGAGGTGGTGGGGATTGAACCTGGGACCTTCTGCCTGCTAGGCAGAGGCTCTTCCACTGAGCCACAGCCTTTCCCCATGAGTGAGCCCTTGATAAGTGAGCCCTTGATCATCAGACACTGTGTAAGGTGGCTTCCTGTGCTTGTCACTAGGATGTGCTCGGTAAAGGGAGAGGCAGAGAACTGAAGAAGTGAGCAGTGACTCACGAAAGCTCCTCCCCCGCCACAAATTGTGTTACTCTATGAGGTGCCCCTGGACTCTTGCTCTTTTCTACTGCTACAGACAGACAAACGTGGCTACCCATCTTGATTTATACTGGATCACCCTGAATGCCGCTCAGCTTGTGCAATGCCGCTGAAATGACCCTCTGATTGCTTAAACAAACCCAGCTGTATTCCAGCCATTAGGATACATATGTTTGTATTATTGGAGCTATAGTGAACCATGTCCCAAGGGTGGTGGAGTGAGTAAAAATAGAGAGTGAGTATATGCAGTGGACAGAATTCAGGGCTCGTTTTGTAGCAGGAACTCCTTTGCATATTAGGTGACACACACCCTAATGTAGCCAATCCTCCAAGAGCTGACAGAGCTCTTCTTACAGGGGCTACTGTAAGATCTTGGAGGATTGCCTACATTAGAGGTGTGTCGCCTAATATGCAAAGGAATTCCTGCTACAAAAAGAGCCCTTGTATGATAAGATGGCAACTGGGGGGGGATGCAGGTTCAAATCCCCCCTCTGCTATGAATCTTCCTGGGTGTCCTTGGGCCAGTTACTCTCTTTCAGCCTAAACAACCTCACATGGTTGCCTGCTCCAAGCAACAGTGGGAGAAAGTTGGTGCCATGTGTGTCACTACGTCACTTATGGGAAAACCCAGAAGCAAAATAGGGTAGCTCTAGGATTGCTGAACACTCAGTAGTTTTGCCATAGGGTTTCTCCCTGAGCTTCCAGGAGGAATAATGAACTCTTGTATCCTGTTCCTTGTGACCAATGCTCCCTCTAAGCTGTGGAGTCTTGTGAGCAAAAAACTCTACTTTGTGAGCTCCTGGCATTAAAGTTGTGAGCGAGCGATTTGGCTACTGCATCAATTAGTTTGCTCTGGAGCCCTCCCTTCCCGAGCGAAGACAAAAATCTGTGAGCCGGAGGCTAAAGAACGGAGCTAGCTCACGTTAACTCAGCTTAGAGGGAACACTGCTTGTGACCCTGGCTTTTGAAAAGCAATACAAACGACAAGGCTCCAGGTTGCTTCTCAAAGACTCCATTATCGACAAGTCTACAGGGGGGCAGTTGAGACGCAGGCTTCCTGGAGGCCCTTGCGATCCTGGCTCAGTAGGCAGGTGGTATTCCTGAGAGCAGAATTTGCCATGTTAATGATGCTGGTGGCCGAAGGATATGGAGAGGTGGCAATGGTCCAAAGGGTCTTTAGCTTAAGCCCTGTGGTACCAGACAGGAAGTCTTTGTGGTACCCACAGGTACCCACTGGTGGCAGTGGTCCAAAGGGTCTTTAGCTTAAGCCCTGTGGTACCAGACAGGAAGTCTTTGTGGTACCCACAGGAAGTCCAGTGGGTACAATAGATAGTGGGTCGAGTGTAGAGCTGCTAAGCCCCCGGGAGGACTGGGGGATCCCCTGACATCACCTCCTGTTGCCTGCCACCACTCTGAGTGTCAGGGTGATTGAAAACAAAAACAAAAATGGCAGTGGGACTGCACAGGACAGCTGGAAACAGCTGAGTGGTAGGGAGCAGCCTGCTCCCTGTCATTCAGCCGTTTCCCCAGCTTTCTGCAAAACCCCATTTAAAGGGACTGGCCCCACTGCTGGACCTCCTGCTGGCACCTGGTATTTTTGGCCGCTCTGTGACAGAGTGTTGGACTGGATGGGCCATTGGCCTGATCCAACATTGGCTTCTCTTGTGTTCTTATGTTCTTATGACTGCACACTTACATGGAATTAACTACTGTTGAACTCAAGGGATTTACTTCTGAATAGTTTCAGAGGGTAGCTGTGTTGGTCTGCAGTTGAAGAGCTGGACTAGTGTCCGGCAGCACCTTAGAGACCAAAATAATTTTCAAAGCATAATCTCATACCCTGAAAATCTTATCTAGGCAGATTCATGGGGCACAGGTCTATCAGTGGCTACTAATATGGGAACCTCCGCCTTCAGAGGCGGTAAGTTGTGGCATACCAATGCCAAGAGGTAACATCGAGGGAAGGCTTCGGCCTCTATGCACTGCTGTTGGCCTTCCAGAGTGTGGGGCTTGGGGGCTTCCATGCCCCTCCCCTCAGCAGCTCCCTTATCTATCACATCCTGACCTGCTTGGCCTTGCAGAGGGTCAGAACTGGAGAGGGGGAGGGGTTGTTCTTCTTCCTCCTCTCTTCGTCAGGCTGCCAGCCTCCAGGTGGGCAAAAGGGGGGGGGGGACACCATCAACAATATGAAGGTATTCTGTACCAAAATAAAAATGAATTTATTAAGCAACATGTTGCATATTATTTCTATTTCACACAAATGTGTTGATTCTGTATTGAGGTTGGTGGTCACAACCCAACAGTTGCCACTTATCTCTCCCTTATATATAATTGAGTAAGACGCAGGGTCACACAGCGGAGAGAAAATGCACACCAACAGTGTTTGGAGGCTTGCGCTGTCCGTCAGAAGCTTCCCCAGCTTCCATTGGCAGTGGTCACAACCCAACAGTTGCCACTTATCTCTCCCTTATATATAATTGAGTAAGACGCAGGGTCACACAGTGGAGAGAAAATGCACACCAACAGTGTTTGGAGGCTTGCGCTGTCTGTCAGAAGCTTCCCCAGCTTCCATTGGCCGTGTTGCCTACGTCCCACCTCAGAACACTCCCCCCTCCCCCCGCCCAACTAGCCGGGGCTGGAGGGAATCAGTGGAAGGCCG
>NW_015168074.1:699611-722503 GCF_001447785.1 Gekko japonicus
GAAGCAAAGGTGTGAGGAATAGGATAACCATCCCGCAAGTTTCTTGTGGGTCTCCACTTGTCTATATACTAATAGCCAAGGCGCCCCCTGCATGCGGATATCAAAATCCGCACATTGGGGGCACCTAGGGGGCAAAGAGATTTTCCTGCACATTTGGGGCCATCCCCAGATGTGCAGAAAAATCTGAAATCTATAAAAAAACTATAGGGGGAATACTTACATCCACTCAAAAGTAAAAGAACATTCCCTGTGCATGCACAGAGAATGCTCTGAGAACTGCCTTACCACCACTGCAGCCGCCACTGGTGGGCGAGAGAAGGCTTGGTGAGCTGGCCGCTCAGGCCTCACCGCTGCTGCCGCCACCACAGGGGAGAGAGGGAGAAAGCTTGGTGAGCCCGACAGCTGGGAGCCACGCAGGCCTTGCCATTGGTGCTAAGGGGGCGGGGGAGAAGGCTTGGTGGGCCTGGTGGAAGCTGCACAGACCTCGCCATTGGTGCTGGGGGAGGAGAAGGCTTGGTGGACCCGGCAGGAGCCGCACGGACCTTGTGATTGGTGCCAGGGGTGGGAGAGAAGGCTTACCTGCTTCCTCCTCCTCCACATGGAGCTTTTGTATAAATCTCACTGGTACACATTACCTGTGAGCAGAGGTCCATCCGTGGCTATTAGCCACAAGATATAGATGGAATACTCTGTCTGGGGCAGTGATGCTCTGTATTCTTGGTGCTTGGGGGGCAACAGTGAGAGGGCTTCTGGAGTTCTGGCCCTACTGGTGGACCTCCTGATGGCACCTGGGGTTTGGCCACTGTGTGACACAGAGCATTGGACTGGATGAGGCATTGGCTTCTCACACAAGGCCAGTGCACTCTATTCTGGTGATCCTTAGTGGTGGGAGTGCCCTGAAAGAGTAAACCTCCTGGATTAATAGGACCACTGCTCCCCCCGCCCCCTAGTCCGTGATTGGTGGAGGACCGAGAATCCAGGCGGGGCTAATTGGGAGAGAGCAACTGCCTCCCCATCTCATACCCAGGTCTTGGTTATGCACACCAGGTCCACATGCTGCTCCAGCAGAAAGTCCCGAAGGACCATGGTCTTGCTATTTATTATTATAATAATAATAATAATAATAATAATATTTATTGCATTAGCGAAAAAGCCATAGCAACTGTACAGGATAAAATAAAATAAATTTTAAAAAAACAACAACACACACTTAAAAGGTCTTGCTATTTATGGACCTGGCATTACACAGCACCAATGTTGGAGGGGAGTCATTTATCCTAGCCCCACTTCCAGCAACCTTCAGGACGGGATGCAGGCTGGAAGGGGATCGAGCCATTCTGTTTCTCAGTCCCCTTCCCTTATATTTATGCCTGGTCCCACCGTCAGATAGAGAAAAATGCCATGATTCTTGACAGAGATGGCACACTGTGTGAGTGGGGGAGAGAGATACACCATGGTTATTAAGGGAAAAAGGAAGAAGAGAGAAGAGAAGAAGAGATTAGATTTATACCCCGCCCTTCACTACCCGAAGGTGTCTCAGAGTGGCTTACAAACCCCTTTTCCTTCCCCTCCCCACAACAGACACCGTGTGAGGTAGGTGGGGCTGAGAGAGCTCTTGGCAGAAACTGCTCTTTTTCAAGGACAGCTCTTATTAGAACTACGGCTTGCCCAAGGTCATCCAGCCAGGTGCAAGTGGAGGAGTGGGGAATCAAACCCGGTGTAACAGGCCAGATTCACCCCCCGGCCAGAGTAAGCCCGGGGTTACTCTGGCCGGGGGGTGAATCCGGCCTGTTACACCGGATCTCTCAGATTAGCGCACTTAACCACTACACCAAACTGGCTCTCCACACACTACTTCTTGACATAGATATGCCGTCATTCTTGAGAGAAAGAGAGACGCTGTGGTTCTTGAGAGAGAAGCCACGGTTCTTAAGAAAGAAAACCTATGGCTAAGGCTGCACAAGATTAAGGTTGGAACACATCATATCCTTTGGGCCTACTCGAAGTGCCCTCAGCCCCTTAGTGGGCCAGCATCTGGGATCCGGCAGTGCAGCTGTCGAAATGGACTCATTGAAAATAATTACTGCTGGCTTAATCTTATCCATAATCATATCGTAATGACTTTCCTTCGCCTACTTAATCTATGATCCTCTAACCTGATAGAGATTCTTCCTCCCCTCCCCCCCAAAAGTGAGAAAGTCATTCGGAATCGGCAGATAATTGGCAAGCGGCAGACAGGAGGCCCGTTAGCTCAGATGATTAAAATGGACGAGCTGCATCTGGTAACGGCATAATCTGTTTGTCCAAGAGCTAGCCAGCAAATAAATAATTAAAGTCAAATATTGGCAGATGCGCATCTTCCCCCAAATGCCTGTCTCCTCTTTTCGGTGCGCTCTACCTGATAAAGCGATTAACTTTAATGACTGATTCTTCACCCTTTTCCCAAACATGTGTCTGTCTGTCTGTCTCTGTCTATGCACGCACATAGATGTCCAAAAAAACTGAACAACAGAAAGAGAGGGGGGGAGCACTGTGTATATTAAAAATGTAGCAGGGAGAGACGTCTCGCATTTTGGCTATTCCCTCTTGTGTTTGACTGATACTTATGTTATAATGATGTAGAAATGGGCAACGATCTGTATTCTTGCCATTCACCTCCAGGCTGGGAAGAAAATCTGCCGGGATTGGCTACAGTTGGGCTTCGTTTCAGAAGAAGAGAATATAGCTCCTGTCAAGGGCTCATTCGGTATGCATGATCAAGCGGCAGTCAATGGATTCTTGCGCCTCATTAACGGTGGCAACAGGAAGAAGTATGATTCTCCCAAAATATCTGACCTTCTTGCAAATGAGGGACAGTGTTTTGAAACAACCCTCCCCCCAAAAAAACAGAGGGGAGGGGGAGAGATTGGAAACATCGTGGATTTCTTTACAGTAAACACTTCAAAACGTAACCAATTAACACTGTTGCCAAATTTCCAGCAAGCGACTGAAAGGCATTGTAATGAACAGGTGGGATTTCAACACATGTCTTCTTCTTCTTCTTCTTCTTCTTCTTCTTCTTCTTCTTCGTCTTCTTCTTCATCTTCTTCTTCATCTTCTTGGTCTTCTTGGTCTTCTTCCTGGTACAGATCAAAGGGAATAAGTTGGCCAGGTGTCACAATGCTAGTCTTTGTCATTACTAAATATCAGGAGGAAAATTAGAAAAACCTTGTGATGTCTTAATTAAGAGCTGTGCAGAACTAGCTAATGGGTCTCAGTGAGATTTTTACAGCAGGTGAGAAACAACTCTTTTTCATTCAGCCGCAGGACATGTGAATCAGGGAGGTCCCTACGTAACCCTTCCTCCTCTCTGGATCTGTCACTTTTGCAGATATTTAATTGAGTTCCACACATACATCCCCCCCCCCGCCTTTCAGTTGGTTATTTAATATCATTTATGGATTCTATGGCTAATTTCTTTTGAACAAGTTCCTTGCGCACTGAGTAGTCTCTGATGTGGAGTTCACTTCTCCTGCTAAAATTCATCTTTAGGCAAGATCACATGTTTTCAGTGGCCCTCTGCAAACAGAAGTTTTAGAAGAAGAGGAAGTGTACTCCGCAGCACAGACCGTCTAGTACAGGTGTGTCGAACTCATGTGTTATGAGGGCCAGATCTGACATAAAAGAGTTTGTTGGGCCAGGCGATGTGTGCCATAAAATGTAATGCCAGGTAGCGGAGATATAAACTTTGTAAAGGACACAGACACAAAGGTGTTTTTTACTTAAAATAAAAACATGCTTAAAACATGAGCACTCTTGCAATATTTTGTTTATTTAACAGTGTCTGATAACTGACACCTCTTGCTCTGAATTATTGCATCAAAATGTCTGTGCTGTTGCAATCCTGAGTATGCTGTTCAGGTGTGTATCTGTAAGCCGCAAACCTAGGATGACACAGCAGCAGCAGAACTGGAAGAAGACACAGAAGACATCCAATTCCACTGTGGGCCTGATAGAAGCCCTCCGGAGGCCTGATCTGGCCCCTAGGCCACATGTTTGACACCCCTAGTCTAGTATGAATGGAACTCATTCCTGACGGTGCTTATGTCCATAAGGGAGGAAGCAGTTTTCAGGCAGCCTCCATGGATGTAATAAGAAGGCCTTCCCAAGGATCCGCAGATCATTTTGCAACTGGGAAGCAGTGGCAATGAACTTCAAAGCAGAATCTTTCTGATCTTCCTAATTTTTTTTTTTAAACCAAACCCTGGCTCCATGTTCAGCAATACGTCTTGATGCTTTGGCCTCTTGGCCTTTTCCTTCTTGTGAAGGTAAGATTGATTTCAAAACATTAGAAAGGCTCTCCTGTCTTTGTATTCAAGACTTTGTAAGGTACGTTTTGCTTCAGGCTTATCATGAATGTGCTCCATAAAATCTCTTACGAATGCAAAGAATAACGCGTGAAAGCCAAATTCAGTAAAAGCTAGAGAACATTGTGTAAAAACCACCTCACCTGCATGCTCCAATTTTACAACAAATTGGACTCCCTGAACTGTCCACGCCCCAGTAATCTGAGAATCCTGTGAAGGGAAGAAACGTTAATTCACATGCCTATAAAATGACATAGGACCAATGCTCCCTCTAAGCTGTGGATTCTTGTGAGCAAAAAATCTACTTTGTGAGCTACTGGTATTAAAGTTCTGAGTGAGTGATTTGGTTACTGCATACATAAGTTTGCTCTGGAGCCCTCCTTCCTGAGCGAAGTAAAAAAAATGTGTGAGCTGGAGGCTAAAAAATTGTGAGCTAGCTCACACTAACTCAGCTTAGAGGGAACATTGCATAGGACCCCTTGGTAGGGGATGCAGTCATAGTTGAGATGGGGTGGAGTTCATCTGAAAATGTTCAGCCTTTGGTGGGTCCAGTCTTTTGGAATGGCCTATCAAAATGGGTGACAAAGGAAGCTTCGCTTGCTATATTTCTAGAGGGAAAATTGTTTCCGTGAACTTCCACAGATTCGTCTTTTTTTAAAAAAATTGGTGCATTTTTTTATTTTGTGCAATTTTATCTATGTGCATTTTGTATTTATGTGTACTTTGTAATGTGCAAATTTCTAGTTTTGTGGGGTTCATCTGTGATTTTTTTAAAAAAAATCTTGTAATTTGGACTTTGTTGTTTGTGTCCTTGAAGCTTGGAGTTGTTGTGTTAGCCACCTTGAGTCTCAGAAGGTAAGGTCCTGCCACAGTTGATACAGTGAAAGAACTCTAGGCTCTTAGCACATCTTCTGGTCACATTCTGGTTTATTTTGACCCACTCAGCCTAGAAGAAGTTGACAGATTGCTTTTAACTGTGTGCCCCACCACGTGCATCTCGGATCCATGCCCGTCGTGGCTAATCAAAGCGGCCCACGAAGGGCTACGGGATGCCATGCGGGAGATTGTCAACAAGTCCCTCATAGAGGGACAGTTCCCAGAGGCACTTAAGGAAGCAGTGGTGCCGTCCCCTCTTGAAAAAGCCATCTTTGGACCCGGCCGAATTGGCCAACTGTTGGCTGGTTTCCAACTTGCCCTGTTTGGGCAAGATAATAGAGAGGGCGGTAGAAGTTCAGTTACAGAGCTTTTTGGATGACGTTTCTTCTTAGATCCATATGGGAGCACATCCAGCCTGTGCTAAAAGCGTTGCACTGGCTGCCTATAGCATACCGGATTCGCTTCAAGGTGCTGGTTTTGACCTTTAAAGCCCTTTATGGCCAGGGTCCGACATACTTGAGGGACCGCCTTCCCCCATATATGCCCCAGAGAGCACTGCATTCAGGGACCCAGAACCGACTGGTTCTCCTGTGTATCAAGGAGGCCAGATTGGCAACAACTAGGGCCAGGGCTTTTTCAGTGGTGGCTCCACTCTGGTGGAATGAGCTCCCAGAGGAGATCAGGGCCTTGAGTGACCTTTTACAGTTCCGCAGGATCTGCAAGATGGAGCTCTTCCACCAGGCTTTTGGAGCCGCCACCATTGCTACCATCACCACCATCACTACTAATAACTGATAGTTATGGTGGAAGCCCTGAACCGGAGGTCCCCGAGACTATTGCCCGGTCCATCCCCTCTCTTCCCCATAATGGAAGTGGACCAATAGAACTACTGAATATTGGAATTTCTAGCATTTTAATATTGTTGTTTTTAACATGTTTATATCATTGTATGGTTCATCAAATTACTATTAATTGTGATGAATGTAGTTTACGTATTATGAAGTTTTATCTTGTTGGAAGCCACCCTGAGCCAGCCTAGGCCAGAATGGGCGGGATAGAAATCAATAAAATAATAATAATAATAAAATAAATATGTAATTAAATTAAATAAGATAAGATAAAAAATATCTAAATATTTTACAAAGAAGATTTCCAGCAAGACGCTATTGTTTGTAAGATGCGTTGTAGCGAGGAGCAATGAGATTATTTCTTTGTTTCTGTTATCTATTTCGGAAATTACATACATTCTTAACATCTATTCTCGCCATACAGCACTAGTAAGTCACCATGAGTCTGACCATTATAGATTACCTGCTACAGCCTATAAATATAACCATTTATGATAGATCTTCTTAGCAGAGAGAATATCCTTCATTACCATGTAGTCTAACACAGGGGCCCAAGTCCTAACAAATTTAGTGTAGGTTGGCGTGTTACTGTTATTCGCTCTCATCAGGGAGTCTGTAATTTTTGCCTTTATAAACTGATCCCAAATTTTCTCTTGCCATGTTGAAATTGTAGGGAGATGAGGAGATTTCCAAGCTGCTGCTATTGTTAACCTGGCTGCATCTAATAACATCGAAATAAGTTCTTTACTGCCCCCTGTACTCGAATCTTTCCAGAGATTTAACAACACCCAGATTGCATGGTAATGACTCCCTGGTTATCTCATTAATCTGAGATATCACACTTCTCCAAAAAGATTGTATTCCTAGACATCCCCACCATCCTTAAAGCTTACCAAAAATTTCGAAGGCTAAGCAGGGTTGGCCATGGTTTAGTTAGAGATTGTGGAGGTTTTTTTGTCATCTTCTGGGCATGGAACAGTGGTCACTGGGGTTGTGGGGGGAGGTATTTGTGAATTTCCTGCATTGTGCAGGGGGTTGGACTAGATGACCTTGGAGGTCCCTTCCAACTTTTTGATTCTATGGTTAGTGCTTGGACAGGAGAGCACCAAGGAAGTCCAGGGTTGCTATGGCAAACCTCCTCTGCTCATCTCTTGTGGCGAAAACCCCTCAAGGAGTTGTCATAAGTCAGCTGTGATTTGATGGGCACTTTATTTTCATTAACTATAGCTTAGCAAAAGAGTTTTGAAGACTTCGGAGGTCTCCCAAACTCCAAGATGGATTTGGGATCTGGAATGGATTTTGTTGTTTTCTCTGGATGAGTGCTAGCCTCATGTGGCTAAGCCTCTCTGCATGGCATGAAGGCCCATAGTGAAATATGAGGCCAGTAAGGTAGGCCTCTGATTCTGTGAAACCCATCAGAACCTTGTGATGTTCTAAGTTACACTCAGGCCCATAGCCAGGATTTTGTGGCTTCCAGAGCAAAAAAAAAAAATTCTGGTGGGGCTGATATTATTTTTATCTCAGCTCCAATCCACCCAACCATCAGTGGCTGCCCCTTTCCTTCTCCTCCTGCAAGATTTGGAGGGCCATTCAGCTGATTGGCGGGGAGCATGTGGCCCAGCGATCAGCTGGAAGGCCCTTGAAATCTTGCATCCTCCCCCACTTCTCCTGAAAAAAAAATCTTTTGGGTCTGGCTCTTTAAGGAAAGGGGCAGAGCCCCCAATAGCCCCACTATACCTATATTTTCTCTGCTTTGCATATAGACCAGTCTTCAGTGGAGTCGTATAATGGTGGCAGTACAGTGTCCTCGTTGTTCTAGAGTCTTCAGGGTACACAAGATGGAGCCAAGTGCCATATCAAAAAACACCATTGGTCTTCTATATTTCTTGATCATAAGAAAACTGATCTGATATCAGTTGCCCCTGGAATCTCCTCCTGTTTGGGTAAGAGGGGGAACGTAAAACAATATCTTAAATTGAGAAGGCTCCATACAATTTTCCCGGTATCCTTTGGGGGGGAAAATACTTACACACGCATCCTTAATGGACAGGGTTTTTTTTCACATTCAAAAATTTTATATACATTCTTTAAAAAAAAAGAAAAGAAAGAAAGAAAAATCCATATGCAGTCCTAAAAGAGACACTTCATTATAACAAGAAAAATGTGTTGATCGCCACAGCAGTGATTAGACCATTTGTCAAACACCGTTAGCGTTTCTGATAACATTTACAGGTCACATCCGCAGGTTTGAGCATCCCGTGGAACGGAGTCTGTCGAAACAGAGCAGAGCCACCTGAACTTAGGAGATTGATCATTACGATTAAAGTTTGACAAACTCAGTTAAACTTTCCCAAACTCCCTTCCAGAGTGCAAATCTCCCTGTAAGCTTGGAAAGGCAGGCCAATGATGTGTCAGCTTTCTCTGAAGTTCTTTTCTGAAACTGCCACTGGAATGTGTGTGTGTGTGTGTGTGTGTGTGTGTGTGTGTGTTTGTCACATCAGGGGGTTTAGCACTCTCTTTTTTTTTTTTTGGTTTGTAAACCACGGAATGCAGAATTTCACCTTATCTACCATGTGAGTTCCCATGATGACTCCTATATATTTTTAGAAGATTCTTCTTATTAACCATCCATTAAAAAAAAGTCTAAAAAGGTTTGCTATAAGGACAGGTGAGAATAAGCTTGAGAAAGAAACTTAAAATATTTATTCAATTTTCCAATCTAGTTTACTGAGTGTCTTCTCTTTTTTAAAGCAAATTAAGTTTGAAGGATGACTTCTCCCCTCTTCAGAATATAATTCTTGCACTCTTTTGTATCCCAGCACGGCTTTTCCACCCTTGCCAATGTTGCTGTTCCAAGAAAAAGAGTGCCTTGGTTTGTGGCGTCACCACATCAATAGTCACACCCCACGCAATCAGCCTAATTAAAACATTAAACAGAGAGTAATGCATTACAGTGGTTATGGTGGTGACTGAGACCTGAGTTCAACTCCTACCCTGATACTTGTAAAATACTTTTTATTAAGTTTTATGTTCAAATACATAGTCAATGTAAACAACACAATTACAAGTAGTTGTATCATTATGGATAGCAGATAACAGTACATAGAATGTGATGAACTATTAAACCAGTACACAATCAGAGTCATTTTAAGAAGAGTAAGAGTGTATATAGACCTTAAGAACTAACATATGGGTGTAGACACCATAATATTTTCTTGTTCTATTTTGCCAGGGTTAAGTCACCTATTTTACCAAAGCCAGAAGGCATCCATCACTGGAGGGATGTCCTGTTGTTTGGAAATATATATCTAGGATAGGGAACCCTATTGTAGTAAAGTTGGTACGGGTAGGACATTTATCAAATTGCATAAGATTGTCTGAGAGTTTAGCCAATATATATAAATCCCACAACTCTGTATGCCATTGTGAAAGTGTGGGTGTCATTGTCGTTTTCCATTGTGTGGCAATGGCAGTTTTAGCCACAAATAGCAGTACTGAGATTCTTTCTATGATGGAGAGACTAATACCATCCGTAGCCCAACTGTTCAAAAATATATGTTCAAGTGAAGGAATAATATCCACATCATTGAAGGACCTAATCTGCTCTAGTACATCATTCCAGAAGGGGAGAATTTTAGGACAGAGAATCCAACAATGTATATAATCTATGATACCACATTTCTTCCAACACTTTGGGTTATTCGATGGGTTCATGTGAGCCAGCTTACAGGGAGTTAGGTACCTACCCTGATACTTCCTGGGTGACCTGGCCTCTCAGCCTAACCTACTTGAGAGGATAAAAATAGGAAAGGGAAACCATGTATATTGTTCTGAGCTTGTTGGAGGAGGAAGAGGAGGAGGAAGAAGAAGAGGAGGAGGAGGAGGAGATTGAATTTATACCCCACCCTTCACTCAGAGTCTCGGAACGGCTTACAAACTACTTTCCCTTCCCCTCCCCACAACAGACACCCTGTGAGGTAGGTGGGGCTGAGAGAGCTCTTTCCAGAGCTGTCCTTGAGAGAACAGTACTGACAGAACTATGGCTTGCCCACGGTCATCCAGCAGCTGCAAGTGGAGGAGTGGGGAATCAAACCCGGTTCTCCCAGATTAGAGTCCGTGCACTTAACCACTACACCAAACTGGCTCTCCAGAATAAAGAGCAGGATAAAAATGCACTAGATAGTTATTGTATAATATATGAGAGAAGAATGTCAACAGTAGCATCTGTGAAAAACGTTTTGGAAACACAGATCAAATCAAACGATGACTCTTCCGTTTACTCGCCTGGAGATTCTCTACAGCAATATTTTAACTGTATTTCAGAAACAGTAGAGATGAGTTTTCTGCTTGGGTAGGAATTATGGGACTGGTGTTAAACATACAAGGCTGTTTGTTTATTATATATTTTTAGGATATTTTAGTTGTGATGATTATATTACTGCAATGCATTCTACATGGCACTGCCCTTGAACAGTGTCTGGAAGCTACTATTGGTGCAGAATTCTGGCTGGAGTGGGTTGTAGGGACCAAATCATGCCCATCTTGTTCTACCTACACCGGCTTCTAATTTGCTTCTTGGCCGAATTCAAGATGCTGGTATACGGTTTGGTATCAGCGTACCTTAAGGATCACCTACTCGCATGCCAGCCTTCCCGGCCACTACAGTCATCTTTGGAGGCCCAGCTTTGGGCGCCCATGACACCCGAGGGCCTTTTCTGTCATGACACCGAGATTTTGGAATTCCCTTCTGAGGGATATTTGTCTGCCCCATCCCGATTTTCTGCCAGTGGGTGAAGACTTTTCTATTTTGTATTGCATTCCCTCACTAATTCTCATTGAAATGATTAACTCCAGCTCCACTGATACTGACATCTCAGGTGGAAAAGGATCCCCCGTGGACCCCAGTATGCCTACAGCACGGGCCCCTCTGAATGTTTTGCACGTGGACCCTATGGTACTTCTCCAGCAACCAGACCAGTTCTCATCTGCAGGGATTCAACCAACCAGAAACCTCCTGAGGAGACCCATACTCCATTGGTACATCTAGCTGACCTGGATCCACTTCAGGAGCCCTACTATGGCCATACACCCCCAGAGTCCCTCCCCCGATCACTAGGAATGGAGACAGAGGAGGACCAGAGAGGAGACACGATCCCAGTGAAGGAACGCACAAGGGCAGCCAGGGACCTACCTGGGACCTACCATGCTCAGGAATTTTAACTTTAACCAGGCTACCCGGAAGGGCAGGGATCCCAGCCTCCGTGAAGCAGAAGGCAACTGTTTCATCACTGCAAATCTTGGGACAGTTGACCTATACTGTCAACCAAGCCAGGCCATTTATTGACTTTTCTTCCTGATCACTGGTTTAGTATTTTTAATTGTCTGATATATATTTACATACGTTTTAATCTTGTTCCAACAAGTTTTGTGGGTTTTTTTTTTGCCAACTTAGGCAGTCTTCTGGCGGTGGTCTCTGGCGGGGTGCTCTTCCTGGCGCTCGGTGGAACAGCCTCTCTTGCAGCGCGCGGCTCTGCCTTCTTCCGGCATCAGCAACGTCCCTTCCGGCTCCGCTGGGCCAGCAAGGGTGGGTACCCATTTATCTACTTGCAATTATGTTGCTTTTGAACCGCTGGGTAGGCGGGAGCTGGGACAAGGGTCGAGAGCTCACCCCGACCGCGGTGATACTCGAACAGCCATAGTGGCTGCTCGAGATGTTGTTACTTTAAGCAGGCATTAGCTGCCTGCGCCACCGCTCCCTTTTATTTATTTATTTATTATCTATTTATTACATTTCAAATCTCATTATCTATTTTACTAGCTTATCTTTTCTGCACACTCAAATTCCATCAGGTTATTACGCTTATATTATACCAGTCATAAAATCTCTTCCAAGTTTTTTGAAAAGTCCATTCTGTTCCAGCACTCATCTCCACCGTCAATTTATCATTCTGAGCCGTTTCAAACAGCTTGTTCACATATTCTTGTTTCGTTGGAGTCTCCATTGTTTTCCAATATTTAGCATATAAAATCCTTGCAGCTGTTGACAAATAAACAATCAAATATCTATCTGCTTTATCAAAGTCTTTCGGAAATATATTCAATAACAATATCTCTGGAGTAAATGGGACCTTAGTTCTTGTAATTATTTGCATTATTTCATGTACCCATCACCAAAACCTTTTTGTAACATCACATAACCACCACATATGATAAAATGAACCAGTCTTATTCTTACATTTACAACATTTATCTGAGCAAGTAACGTTTTGTTTAGCTAGTCTATCTGGTGTAATATACCATCTATAAAACATCTTATACATATTCTCTTTATATGATACAGCATTAGTCAATTTAATGTTGCATTAAACATAAACAAAAAATTCTCTCATCTTCTTGATAAAGATATTGAACACAAGAAGCTTCCTTATACTGAGTGAGACTGTTGGTCTATCTAAATCATTATTCTCTGACTGGCAGCTGCTCTCCAGGGTTTCAGGTCGAGGTCCTTCACATCACCTACTTTCTGATCACTTTAAACTGTAGATACGAGGGGTTGAACCTTGGACCTTCTGCCGGCAAAGCAGGTCCTCTAACACTGGACCACAGCACCTCTCCATAATAATTACACTGAAATTAATCACGTGTGTAAGGTCTGGTTCCTTCAAGATGCTGTCTGCTGGAAGACAACCATCCCATCAAAGGCTGAAGATTGGCTGCTCAGGCCAAAAAAACCCTAGCTGCCTCCATCACACCTAGAGCACTCGGCTCGTTAGAGATGGCCAGGAGGGTTCGGGGTTCCTTACTGATAGGGTTTCCAACTTCGGATCGGGAAACTCCGGAGGAGTTTGGGGAGGGGAGGGAGCTGAGCTGGGTACAATGCCCCAGAGTTCTCCCTTCAAAGCAGCCATTTTCTCCAGGGGATCTGACCTCTGTATTCTGGAGATTGATCATCATTCCAGAACTCTAGAAACTACCTGGAGGCTGGTAACCCTACTTCCTAAATATGCAATCTCTGTCCTAAGTGTTCTGTGTTTAGGCAGATCCACTAGGACGCAACAGCATTTGGGAGGAAGCTGAGACTTGCTTGTCATTTGCCTTTGAAAGGTCTGGGTTTGGTTCTTGTATTTATCATTTTTAACTTTGTCTAGAAGTGCTGGTGATTATCAATTTGTAAGCCACCATCGGCCATCTTTGAAAGGGAAAGACAGGTAAAATGCTTGCAGAAAATACAGAATTAAGGCATAGAGTTTTCAAGGCAAGTGATGAACAGAGGTGGTTTCCCATTGCCTGCTTCTCTGTAGCAACCAAGTATCTTCTTGGTGAAATTCACTGCCACAGGAGGTGGTGGCAGCTACAAGCATGGATGGCTTCAAGAGGGAACTGGATAAACTTATGGAGCAGAGGTCCATCAGAGGCTATTAGCCACAAGGTATAGATAGGAACTCTCGGTCTGGGGCAAGTGATGCTCTGTATTCTTGTTGCTTGGGGGAGGGCAACAGTGGAAGGGCTTCTAGTGTCCTGGCCCCACTGCTGGACTTCCTGATGGCACCTGGTATTTTTGGCCACTGTGTGACAGAGTGTTGGACTGGATGGGCCATGGGCCTGATCCAACATTAGCTTCTCTTATGTTCTTATATGGAGCAGAGGTCCATCACTGGCTATTAGCCACAAGGTATAGATAGGAACATGAGGTTGAGCAGCCTTCAGAGGATGGCGGAAGACAGGAGGGCCTGGCGGGAGCTGGTCCATGGGGTTGCGAAGAGTCGGACTCGACTGTGCGACTGAACAACAACAAATAGATAGGAACTCTCGGTCTGGGGCAAGTGATGCTCTGTATTCTTGTTGCTTGGGGGGGCAATGGTGGGAGGGCTTCTAGTGTCCTGGCCCCACTGGTGGACCTCCTGAAGGCACCTAGTATTTTTGGCCCCTGTGTGACAGAGAGTGTTGGACTGGACGGGACATTGGCCTGATCCAACATTCTCTTATATTCTTATGTCTCCCATCCAACTACCAACCAGGGATGACCCTACTTAGCTGCTGAGATCCAATGAAATTGGGCTAGCCTGAGCCATCCATAAGTCAGCCACAATTTGATGACACTGTGCATCACCATCTGCCCTAAGTCTCAGCAAGAAAGCCAGATATGCAAGAAGTAAGTAAATAAAGCTGGTAACCAAGAGCATGAACCAGCCAAAGTCAAGCACTTGAAAGACCCATTGGTTTTAATATGATAGATATAAGTACGTGCTTCACTCATCCATTTAAAACCAAGGGGATTTAACGATGCTTAACTTATTGATGGGGCCAATGGCCAGCCCATCACATGCTCATCATTTTTACCTGAGTAGTCTGCCTTGATCCTGACCTGGATGGCCCAGAATAGCCCAACCTCAACACATCTCAGAAGTTAAGCAGGGTTGGCCCTGGTTAGAGTTGGATGGGAGACCACCAAGGAATTCCAGGGCTGCTACTCAGAGGCAGCCAATGGCAAACAACCTCTGAACATCTCTTGCCTTGAACACCATAAGTCGACTACAATTTGATGGCAAAGAAAAGATGGAAGGAAGGAACCAGGGAGGGAGGTAGGGAGGATTGCTTTGGCCTGGATGTGCCTGGCTAGCCCAATCTCGTCAAAGCTCAGAAGCTAAGCAGGGTCAGCCCTGGTTAGACTTGGATGGGGGATCAGCACGGAGGTCCAGAAGGAATTCCATCTGAGTCTCTCTTGCCTTGACAACCATATGGGGTAGCCATAAATCCCCTGCAATTGGATGGTACTTTAGAGGCACACAATGCTTCTCCAAGAATAACATTCGCTGCACGTGGAAACTACATTTGCAGGGAAGTTTAGAATAGCTTTCTTCCTGCTATGCTACCTCACTGCATATAGGGAGATGGTTACCTGGTGAGTATTTCAAGGCTATGACTGCCCACGCCTGCGGTAGGAAGCGACATAAATTAGAACATGGCTACCTCATTCAGTCTAATATCTGAAAATGGTCTTAAAAATGTTTCCCTTTTCAAGCAGGTCATAAATCCTCAAAGTCTAGACTCTCTCATGAAACCGAGATTTCATTTCTTCTCAGTATGAGTGTGAGGAGAGTAGAGGTAAGAAGAAGCCTTTAGAGGTAAGATATTTTCTGAGGATAGCTGTGCAGGTCTCTGGTAGAATAGCTGGATTCAAGACAAGCAGCACCAATTGCCAATTTGTTTTTTTGGGTAGGAGCTTTAGAGATTCAAAGCTCACTTCAGCAGATGCCAATTTATCTGATGAAGGAAGCTTTGACTCTCGAAAGTTTACCCCTCCCCCCAAAAAAACAACAAAAAAACCCAAATTTTGTTGGTCTCGAAGGTGCTGTGGGACTCCAATCTAATAAAGACAAGTTTACCCTGCTTTTGCCACCAGTGGGAATGCAAAGGGGCTTCCGACTTCCTTCCCCCAACCTCTATTAATATCCTCACAGCAACAATTTCGTGAGGTAAATTAGGCTGAGAGAGACTGACTTACTTGAGGGTCACCCCACGAGCTTCCATGGCAGGTTGGAGATTTAGATTTGGGTCTCTCAGATCCCACCTGGACACTCTAACTGCTACACCACACTTATTCCCCCTCCTTTCTGTACCCCATGGCTATTTTATTTTATTTATTTTATTTAACTTTAGATTTACTATACCGCCCTAATCCCCGCAGGGGTCTCTGGGCGGTTCACATGTTGTTCTAAGAACTTTGCTGTTCCTATCCTATTTTGTTTCCAAGGGTTCCTACGACCCCCGGTGGAGGATATTTGGGTGCACACAAAAGGGGTGGCGAGAAAAGACAGAGCAAGGGAAGATCCACCTGCATAACTCTTCCCCCCCCCTCATGCTGTCGTAAGTTCTGTCCCATTTGGGGGGAAATCCAAGCATTGCTGTCCTGGAAATCTCTCCTTATTATAAAAGGGATTTGGGGTGGCCATCGACCTATGGGGTGGTGAGAGGAAATGCGCTCCCTCAGCCATTGGCCCGCCGGCTGCCACTCGGGGCAACTGGCATGCCATTGGGTGGGGTGGGAGGAACGAGGCTAGCCGGCTTGGGGCACGCATGGCTGGAATGGGCGGCGAGCTGCCGTCCCTCGTTCACCACAACTCCACCACTACGTGTGCCGCTCACTTGCTTGGGCAGCCAGTGGGGAGAGGGGCGAGGCCGGCCGCCTTGCCACGCCAAGCCCTCGAGTGGATGGGGGTGGGGAAGGAACCAACCCACCCAATAGAAAGCAAAAGGAAGGATCAGCCCGGTTTATCTCCCAGTGTCTGAAGCATCTTCTCAAGGTCAGCCCTTGATGTGTGTGTTATAGCTCGAGTGCAAAGTGCCATCCTGGCCTGCCCTAATTCCAGATTTCTCTTTTCACTCAGGCAAAGGAATTGCCATTCTCCTTCAGCCTGTGGGACCACTGTTGTGCTGCCTCTGGCGTTTAGCAGTGGCTGATGCTTTGGAGAGAGGCAAAGTCCCACTATGCACCTGAGCAATGATATATTAGGGAAGAAGGGGAGAAGTCCCTTTAATTCCCAGCAATCAATCAGCTGGAACCCTGAGGCATAAAAGTTGGTATTAGCATTGGCAAACTGAAAAATAGCTCACAGGTTCAGCAGAGGAAAGCTCCTATGTGAAGTACCTAGCTCTGTAAGAAAGTTAGTTCAAGGCTGACTAATAACAGTTATCCGCTGAGATTTTGCTAAGGTTTTCCGACCAGGCTAAAAGCATCAGGAACCGTTTGCCTCAGAGTTAAAGCGTTGCGTAACCTTGGGGCCTGCATCAGCGGCACCGCACAGCCAAGCAGGTCATGGCCTTAGGCAGAGAAGTGGGGGCCGAGATTGTGAAAGCGCAAGAAGCTCTTATTGCTCGATAGGGAAAATGGAAAATGGCCGCTCAACACCTTTAGCTGCTATACCAGTTTTTGTCTCCGAGATGAAGCCTTCTCACACAACACCGGCTTCGGCCTTTAAACCTCTCTCACTCTCCCCTCCCTCTTCTTGTGTTACCTCAGGGCCATCTTCTTTTCAGTCACTCCCTTGGCTTCAGAGAAAATGTCTTCAGAATCTTCTTCGCTTTAATGGATGTCCTAGAACCACAAAATATGCTCCTCTCTATTCTGATTTTTAAAAAAACCAAAAAAACCACACAAAACAATAGGGTAAACCACTGGCAAAGGATGTTTTCTTATCAGAAAACCATTTTCTTTAAGCAAAGACCCACTTCATAAAGCTAAGAACCAAATTTGTGTTGATAGCATTTGATAAACCTTTTATCTCTTTCTTATAAATCAGATAATACCCTGTAGAAGACTATAGCTGCTTTGTCTCTTAAGCAAGCATAAATCTATTGCAATTACTTATAAATACTGTATTTTGTTATCATGCTTTAGAATATGCAGATCATTTTACTATCCCATTACACAGATCAGTATTATTAGTATTTGTGTGTTTGCTAGAGAAGACTAGCTTGTGAATTCTTAGCCAAAGCAAGTATTAGACCAGGACTTTCAGCCATTTCAGGCCCCGTTCACACACGGAAGTAGCTGCAGGAGACCCACGGGTGGTGGGCAGATTATTCGGGCGTGATCACACCGTCACATTGGCAAGTGGAGTGCACCCGTGGCCAACCCATGACTTCCCGTGGAAAACCAGGAGTAAAAAACTACCTGCTTTGATGTAGTATTTTCCAGTTAATGCATGGCACAGGTGGGCGTCTGATCGGAGACACGCTGGTAGCCCATCACATCCAGCAGCATCCGCGCCGGGCACATGTGCATGAACGCGGTCCTGCTATGTTTCTGCTGTGTTACCACACTGGTCTGATCAGCTGCTGACGGCCAGAGGACGGAGCCGCAGGGAATGTGAGATCGTGCTATCGTGCTTCTTTTTTCTCCGCAGCTAAAAGCCCCTGTTCCCCTGAAGATTATCCAGCCCGTGTGACCGGGGCCTCAGTATACCATCTCTTAACACCCTTGCTTTGTTCTGGGATTTTGTTTTGCTTTGATTTGCTATGAAGTAATGTTTTCAAGGCAAGAGATAAGCAGAGGTACTTTGCCATTGCCTTACTCTGTGTGGAGCCCCTGGACTTCCTTAGTGGTCACCCATCCAAGTACCAAGCCAACCCTTCTTAGCTTCTGAGCTCTGACAAACTTGGTCTGGGCTATTCAGGCAGCTACTAATTAATGAAAATTCATAGCTATTATTTTAAACATGGTGCTGCTTTATGCCCTGAAATGAATAGATGAACATGTAGCCAACTAATAGAAGAAAAGATTATTTTCCAACACTATAGAAACAGGCATAATCGAAGATAAGAGATTGGATTTATATCCCACCCTTCACTACCTGAAGGAGTCTCAGAGCAGCTTCCAATCCCTTTCCCTTTCCCTTCCCACAGCAGGCACCCTGTTAGGTAGGTGGGGCTGAGAGAGCTCTCTGGAGAAAGGCTCTGACAGAATTTATGAATGATCCAAGGTCACCCAGCAGCTGCATGTGGAGGAGTGTGGAATCAAACCCAGTTCCCCCAGATTAGAGTCCACACTCTTAACTACTACACCAAACAATTGTCAGTATGGAATTATTCTGAAGCATTGCCTAATGACCTGATCCTAAAATACCGAGATGATCAATGATTGTTCTAACAATGAAGTGTTGAACTAGAGCTACATTTTTTTCCTGAACTGTAGATTCTCATGATGAAGGTGGATGAAATGGAGTTCTGGAAGACTTACAAGGTTTTGCTGGCACCCTTTTTTGTTAGTTCTTGAGTCTATGATCTGCTGTCAGGGCTTAATCTAACCACCAGAGCTTGTATCTAGAATCTCTTTCCAGTGCCCAAATATTTGAAGTAGGGGCTCAAGTGGCTTGGGGATGTGCGCTCATAGAATGGCATTTTCACATTTCCTAAGTTTACATAGGTCATGGTCACACGGAGGATTTGCCCCGTGAAAGGGATGGATTGAGGGCACATCAACGGGCGCGATCATACCACAACATCTGGGAAGCGTAGCGCACCTGTCTCCAACCCGTACCGTCGGCCCGAAGAAGCAGATTTAAAAGGCACTGGGGAAAAGGTAATAGCTTCCGGTAAATGCGCAACACGGGTGGGCGTCTGATCGGAGACGCGCCAGTAGCCTGTGGCTTCCAGCAGCCATCCGTGACCCGAGCATGTGCAGTAACGCAGTACTGTCATGTTGCCTCGCTGGGACTATGCTGTTGCCTCCCTGGTGTTATCAGCTGCCAATGGCCTGAGGACAAAGCCACAGGGGACCATAAGATCCTGCTCCCATGCTTCTTTTAGCTCCGCCTCCAAAATGCCTCCCTTCCAGTGTGGGTTTTCTCGCTCGTGTGACCGGGGCCATAGTAGGCCATGGATAGTCTCTCAGGGTAACTGCACATGCTGTCCAAATTGGTCTGGTCTTGATTACTACCTTTGATGGAAGAGACACAGATTCAGACACATTGGAGACTTGTTACCAGAGACTATCCATGTCCTACTATGTAAACTTTTAACAATTGCACGTCACATGAGAAAGCGACATCTGGCTCTAAAGAAAATCTGTGTTCATATATTTATTTCTGGATGTGTGTTGTTTTACAATAGTAATATTGACCACTGAGGAAGGCCCTAAGGGGCTGAAATGCATATGGTCTACTGGTCGGTTGTATATGTAAAACTTTCAGCTCTCTGTGAAAAAAAAGTTTTAAGATTCTATTTATTTACCGTATTTTATCTTTTACTAATGTTATTAGTTTTTATTACTATTAACACATTGGGGGTTATACTATAAAGCAGCAGCAATGAATTGGATAAGGGAGTGGATAATACAAGAGGATAAAAGACTCTTAAATCTTGAGGGGCACGATCTCCAAATGGGTTGGCATTATTTTCTCTGGTACAACAAAACTTCCTCCCTTTTTAAACAACATTCGATTAGAGCGGCTTTATATAAAGTTTGGGAAGAGATAAAGGTTAAAGCTTATAATAAAATACCTAAATGGCTTTCTCCCATAGAGGCATTTGTAAAACCTTCTCTTTATGTTAAATATACCAAATGGAGATATGAAGATCTATTAGACTCAAATGGAAACTCGCTTGCAGATGATATCCTTACAGAACAAGGGACAAATTTAACTTGGTGGGAGAAAAATCAACTCGTTTCAAGATGGTCTATAGACAAGAAAGTGGGATTCTATGACACCTGACTGAATTGGATAAGTTATGGTTGAGTACTAATGAAAAATTTATTTTAAAAATCATATAACATTCTATTGGAGCTGAAAATGCAGGATGAGTTGGGTGAAACCATCTGTGGTAGCCCGGGCTCAGGACATTGGTTATAACTTAGATTCAGAGCAGTGGGATAAAATCTGGTTAAGAAACATTAAAATGGTATATTGAGTTCTCCCTCCACCCCTTTTTCCCAGTCTTTAAAGTAAGAGCAGGGGTGAGGGAGGATGGAGGACAGTGGAAAGGGTGCTAATCGCGTCCCCTGTTCAGGCAGTGGTGGTTGTGCAAAGGAGTTCCTGCTACAAAAAGGGCCCTGGTGGTCTCCCATCCACGCCCTACCCAGGTCTTACCCAGCTTAGCTTCTGCGGTGAAATGAGATCAGGCTAGCCTGGGCCACCCAGGTCAGGCACTGGCGATACTATCCTTTTAAACACAGTACAGAAAAGAAGCAAGACCTGAGCTCCTTCCTCGTGCTTCCGATTTGCAAGCTTTCCCCTTTGTCCTGCAAAGGACAAGGGTCACTATCTGGCAGATTGAGGGGACTGGGGAATCATCACTCACCCCATCGCCAAATGTTGCCACTTCAGATTTCTCTGTGCAGCTCCATCTGTCTCCCTCCCCCCCCTTCCCTTAAATTGAGCTGGTGTATGCTTAAATACTAAAACATATATATCCAATAATGCATTTAATATGATTCTTCTTATCTTACAACTGCCAGTCATGTAACAAAGATTAACAACAGAAAGCTTACCATGTCATTGCAAAGTAAGCAAGCACTGAATCACATTCAGTGACAGATCCAGGAGAATTACTTAGCCATGCCTGACAGGCGAACTGCTGTGGGCTTAGACTGCGCAAATCTGGCAAGGTCGACCCCCTTCCCAAAGATAAAAAGGTTTGGCAAACACATCGATATATTTAAATGACAGCATTTGTGACCCATTTGAGATTAACTGATTGGCGGGACAAGCCAGATAGTCAAGATATGTATATTTCCCCCCTTAATAATGGTGTTCTCAACTACAATACTTTTCCCCCCTCCTCATAAGAGGGAACAGAAGCCATCTCTCCTTATATATAATAGTGTTTTGGAGTGCAACTTTGCAGCTCTCCCATTGACTGTGCAATGCACTCCCTCAGCCATTGGCCCATCAGCCGCCACTCAAGAGTTTTCACATGCTATTGGCCGGGTGCTGGGTTTGCTCCTCTTCCCCGCCCACTCCCCCTTCAGCCACTGTGCCCTGTCAGAATTACTGACAAACAGCTGTCTCTCTTGACGAAGACGCTTCTCCTGCTTGCCACCTGTGTGGGACTAACGTTCCCCTCAGTGGCTGTTGGTAGGTGTAATGAAATAGCAGTTACCTGTGTTTGAAAGATGGCTGCCATCTGTGGTTGTTTGTTTAAAATGTTACCCCATAGGGTTTAATTAAGCTGTAGTTCCAGAGAGGTGCCTGCAGGGGTATCACTCACTGGGTTAAATGGAACTTCCTCATCTGCTGGCCTACAGTTCCCAGCTACCCCAAGGCCAAAAAGGGGTGGGGAAGCATCAATATAGACTCCAGCCCATCCAGGGAGGAGACAGTCTTCATCCTACAGGAGGTGGTGAAAGGCTTCTGCTGCCTGTGCTGACCAGGCCACAAGCCAGAGATGTGGGGGAACCCTGGGAGACAGCAGAAATTCAGCCACTCCACAGTTGGCTGGACTGGGGAATGAATGGAAATTTCCCTGCTCTCTTGGGCAAGAGAGAGAGGCTGAAGTACAGGTGAGTCCACAACCTAATAATCTGTGCTGTGCTCTGACCACATAGTCTCCCCTGCTCTGCACAATACCAAAGCGAGGGGGGGTAGCCCAGGGAAGCAAGGAAAGGCCAGGCCCTTGGGTTGCCAACTTTCCAGGGATCACCCAAAGATTGGAGATTTCATCTCCAAATAGGGAGATTTGGTCAGAGGGGTCTCACTGTCCCTATAAAAAGGCAGTGACAATTCAGTGAGTGGTGGCAGTGAACTTAAGGAATGAGATACGCCCATGGGACGAGGGTGGGAGGCGAACAGCTGAGTTGTAAACGGGAGCTTGTTTCGTCACAGTAGGCAACCAAGCTTGGTTCAGACAAAGGAAGGAAACCCTTCACAGGGCTTTGTGAGGAACTCATGGGGGCCAGTCCTGACGCTCCGGGACCAACGTCTCAAGCAAGGGCTGTGCCTGAAGTGGGGAGTGGGGCCACTTTGCCACAGATTGCGATGACATGGGTGTGAAGAAAGCGGGTGGCTAGGACCCAAGTCGCAACTCCCTCGAAGAAACCTTCGGGTAAGCCAAAGTTTGCTAAGGCACTGCAACTGACCCTGGACGAGACCGAGGAGAGCACCAGTGGTGACGAAAGCCCCGAGCTGGCGGGAAACAGCCAGGTCCTGCTGTAAGGGGTGCAGAACAGCAAGGCCCGATCCCAGAGGCGCCAAAAGTGGTGAGCAGCTATCCCCCCTCTTTTTCGTGACTGTAACCCTTATGAACCTGGCCAAGGGAACCCGGCCAAGGGAACCACATCGGGGTTCGAGGCCTCATTGACTCGGGGTGTGGGTGGGATCTCATC
>NW_015168074.1:724335-747327 GCF_001447785.1 Gekko japonicus
GCCACCAAATGAGAAGGGAGCACTCACTGGAGAAGACACTGATGCTGGGAAAGATTGAAGGTCAAAGAAGACGGGGATGGCAAAGGATGAGATGGTTAGACAGTGTCATAGATGCAACGAATATGAAATTGAGCAAACTTCAGAGGACAGCGGAAGACCGGAAGGCCTGGCGGGAGCTGGTCCATGGGGTTGCGAAGAGTCAGGGCGGGACTTTGTCATGTGCCCCGCCCCCCGTACCTCACCCGGGGGAACTGCGATCCCCCGCGATCCCCCCCCAAATGACCTCTGGAAAGATTTCAGGCGTTAACTCAACTTCTAGATTCAATATTTCTGAAATAATTTTGTGCACCGTTTTCCAGTATTTTTGTATTTTACTACATTTCTACCACATGTGGTAAAATGTCCCCACATTCGATTTACATTTCCAACATCTGTTAGACACTTGGGGATAGCACTTTGCGATTTTATCTGGGGACCAATTCCACCTGTGGAACATTTTATAAATATTTTCTTTAAAGGAAATGGCTCTCATAAATTTAATGGATTTCCATATTGTGTCCCATTGCACAATTTCCATATCTTTTCCCATATCCTGCATCCACGAAATCATAGTAGTTCTAATATTTACGTCTAGCTCGTAATCATCTAATAACAACCTATACAGCTTCTGAATTAGTTTGTCACTGGATGATAACTAGATCTTGTCCAGTTGATTATTCCTATCCTCAAATCCCCTTATTTTATCTTTGCCATATCTGTCATGTAGAAGGGTTCGTTCCCACCATGATAAATTAATTTGATGTTCATTTCTCAATTTCTCTTCTGTTTTTAAAATATAATTTCTTTCTACTAGTATATTATAATTGGCTATTGTATTTGTTGACAAAAGTCAAGGTTTTACAAATGTTCTAGTGGCGATACCCATCTTGGTATTTTTCTATAAAACCTCTCTTTTATATCATTCCATACTTTACTTAGGGCTCCTCTTAATACATGGTGGTTAAAAATTGAGTGTATTTTTCTTCTTTTTCGTACCATATGTACGAATGCCAGCCCATATAAAGATCATGTCCTTCTATGGTCAGTGTTCTGGTATCTTCCAACAATATCCACTCTTTTATCCAAGTTAGGGCAGCTGCCTGATAGTATAATGTCCAGTTTGATACATTCATCCCCTCTTTTTCTTTTCTGTCTTGTAGCACTTTCCATTTAATTCTTGCTCTTTTAGGATGCCAAATAAACTTTCTAGTAATTCTGTCCAGTTCTGTAAAGAATTTACAGCTCTTTAGAATGGGAATGTATTGGGCTAAAAATAAAAATCTTGGAAGTACATTCATTTTTAATGTCGCAATTTTGCCCATCAGAGATAACGGTATATCTTTCCATCTCAAAAAGTCATTTTTAATATCTTCTAGTTATCATCTAAATAGTTATCATCTATAAAAGAGCTAGATTTATTGGTTATATAAACTCCCAAATATTTCACTTTTTTCACTATCTCCATAGATGTCAGATTTTGAATTTCCTGCGCTGTACCCGGTTGGCAATTTTTTGTTAACAGTTTTGTTTTCTTAAAGTTAAACATGACAGCCAGAGGGAGGTGATTCTCGACTCCATGTTCACGCCCTCGCAGTTTGGAGGGGCGGTCATGACACGCAGACAAACAGCCTCCTCCCCCCTTGGCCAAATGCCCACCCCAGACTCCTCCCCACCAGCACAGTCCGGGGGGGAGGGGTGGACTGTTCAGTTTGCCTCCACCTTCTCATACACTGACAGGGAGGAGGTGCAATCCTATGAGGAAGTGAAACAAGGTGCAGATGGTTGCTGGTACCGTGGCACCTCCCTCTTTGTGCCCAAGTCTTTGAGGGGGGGAGTTCTTGCAGCAGTCCATGGCTCTAGGCTCGCTGGCCACTCCGGTTTCGTCAAATCACTCTACCTACTACAAAGACAGTTTTGGTGGCCACTGATGAATAAAGACTTATCTTCATTTGTACGGTCCTGCCAGCCATGTGTTATGTGCAAACCCAGACCGGGGAAAACTCTGGGGCTATTACAACCTCTCCTGACCCCGAGCAGGCCTTGGGAGGTGATCTCGATGGATTTTATTATGGATTTGCCCCCTAGTAAATCTATGATGGTTATCTGGGTTATAGTTGACTTGTTTTCGAAACAAGCTCACTTCATACCATTTGCATCATTACTGACCGCTAAAGCTCTTGCAAAAGCTTTCCTGCAGCATGTGGTGCGCCTCCACACTCTCCCGGCCAAGATTTATCTCTGACCGGGGGGCGCAATTTGTTTCCTGGTTCTGGGGGGAGCTCCTGGGCCTCATGGGGGTGGAAAGGGCCTTGAGCAGCGCTTATCATCCAGAAACTGATGGTCAGATGGAACGGGTTAATCAAACACTCGAGCAATATTTACGCTGTTTCACCAATTATCAACAGGATGATTGGGTCGACCTGCTCCCTTTGGCCGAATATTGTTACAACAACACGTGCCATTCATCCATAGGAATGTCCCCTTTCAAAGCATTGTATGGACATGACAGCCCTCCCCCCCTGTCTTTCCTTGAGGGAGCGGGGCTTGAGCCGGGGGATGCAGCACAATGGTGCAAAACTCTGCGAGACTCTTGGCCTTTGTTGTGTAAGACTTTGAACGCTGCTAAAGAGGCCTATAAGACTCAGGCTGACAGGAAAAGGGTGGAGGGTTGGGCCCTGCAGCCTGGAGATTCTGTGTATGTGTCAACTAAAAACATTAAGATGTTGTGTCCGAGCCGCAAATTAGGCTGGAAGTTCTTGGGGCAAATATCGGTAGGTTGATGGTTAGCTGGGAAGGAGATGGGGTTGCCAACTCAGGTTGGGAAATTCCTGGGGTTTTCAGGGGTGGAGCCTGGAGAGGGTGGGGTTTGAGGAGGTCAACACAGCAAATTGACACTGTGTGCCCAAGGCCTTGGCACTCTCCCAGAGATTTTTTCTAGAGCTTGTTGCATTTATTTCCACAACGGAGCCTTATTCCTTGTTCATTTTATATAGGAGGAAATAAAAGGAAATGAGTACCATTTTGTGCACATCTGTGTTGGAGGAATAAGCTTATTCTTGGACCTCTTGGTAAGTCCTGGCTTCCACAGGCAGCAGAATAATTTGTGGAGAAATGCTGAGGCGATGATACGGACTATACCACTATTATTTCAGATAGAGGACCACATTTCAGAATATCCCTTTAAGTCAAGAACGTCCCACTAATACAAAATGCTCACAGCAAGCAAAGAGAGAGGATGCAGAAGCTTTCTTCTTGCTGCGCTGCACTACTTTTCTGTTTGCCTTGAGGGTTTTTGTTGTGTTTTTCGAAGCACAATGCTGGCCTCTGTCACCTGTGGCCCCAAGTGGTGCATTCCATTCTGCCACCTCTATATTCTTCCAACTCATTCTCCAGTCTGTGTAAAGTGAGCCGGTTTCTTCTTCCTTGCTGGCTGGTTTGGCTGCCACAGCATCTCACCACTCTCAGAGGCAGGGGCGCTGCTGGGAAATCAGACTTATTTTACTGGAGTTCATTGATTTTTATCGTATTGTACTGGACCGTATTGAGTTCTGTTGGATTGTATTGGTTTTCTTTTGGGGTTTTAACGAGTGGCAGGCTTCTCTGTGGGGGAAATTTTTTAATTTGAAAGGTGGTCTGTAAATAAACACCCTCCATTCCTCTTTACCAGTTACCATTGTCAGAATGTTTGGAGGAAGAAGCATCAAAAGCCATCCCTCCATTCCATTTATTTCATTCCATAGACCACAACAGGGATCACTGAGGAACACACACTGGATCCTCTCTGCATACTTGGCTGGTAGATTCTGTTTCCTGGTCAATTCCAAGTGTGAGGAAATTTGGGGAGGTGGCTTTTATCTGCCTAGCTGTTCAAATTCAGGTTTCCTTGAAGCACCGGCTGCCCTCAAGTTACTACCTAAAATATTGGCTTCTAGAAGGCGGCTCAGATTCTTGGCCTCTGCCAGAAAACAGCCATTCACGTTTTTGTTTTGAATGAAAATGCAGAGTACATCTTGGACGGTTCTCCTGGTGATTGCTTATTTTGTACTGTAGATGGCATTGTTGATCTTTCAAAGACAAAAGGTTTTTTTTAAAGAAAGCCTATGGTTCCCCTAATGTACCCTGAGTGTCATAGCAGCGCATGCAGATAAACGTTCTTGCAAACTGGTATTGGGCAGATGTAAGTAATAGATAGATTAAAACAAAAGCATTTGGAATTAGTAGGTTAAAAAAGAGTGAGAATAGGTAGGAAACAACCCGGCTGAAATACAAGCTAATATAAAAGTAATGGGAGAGAATGACCAGGCGATCTGTTTCGCTGGATGGATCTTACAGGCTGCTCCAGGAAACAGGATGCTGGTCTAGATGGCCCATTGGTGTGATCCAGCATAGAATAGGTGTCCCAAACTTTTTTTCATCCTGCAGGCACATTCTGACACAGGTTAATTAATTAATTAATTTTATTGGATCTATATCCCACCCTATCCCGGGACGGGCTCAGGGCAGCTCACGACAATGTGATACAAATGAACAACAATAACATACGGCAAGATCAAGTTTAAAACAATCAGCAATCAATCAGTAAACAAGCAGAGAATAGATCAAGATGGCAATAAACCAAATGAGGCCAGAGCAGTCCTTAATGTCTACTGCGGGATGACTAGTCCAATGATGTTTCCATGATGTAATTCTGTGGGCAGGGGAGGCCGAGATGGACCGAACGCCTTCCACCTCAACCGAAGGCCTGGTGAAACAGCTCATTTTTACAGGCCCGGTGGAATTGTAGCAAGTCCCACAGGGCCCTGATCTCACATGGAAGCATGTGTCCCACCAGGCTGGGGCCAGGGCAGAGAAAGCCCTGGCCCTGGTGGAGGTTAAGTGGACGTCTTTTGTGTCAGGGACTACCAGTTGATGTTTGTTTTTTTTTTAAACATATTTTTATTAATACTTTTCAGTTAGTAAAACAATATTAATAGAAAACAACAATTAAAAGAAACAAGAAACAAACAATAAAAATTGTACAATAAAGAACATTTTGTATGCAAGACTATAAAGGGTAGTAACTTCTGAGGTACTGAAATTCATATTAACGTGCTTAGATTTGGCTTAGGTTCGCTATCCATTTACTGCCAGCTTAAAAAAAACCCAAAACATTATGAGTGCGAGCAATAAGGCTAAAAGTGTCTATATGAACAGTTGAATACAATATATAACAAGTCTATAACCTCTGTACTGCAGTGGACTTTAAAAGCTTAACAATATCCATGTAGACGGGCCTCCATAGGAAGTGAGGCATCCAGAATCTCCCCAAGGATCCTCACCCTCGGCCTTGGGGTCAACAGAGCCCCACCAAGCATAGGGAGCCAGATTCCCAAACCCAGATCCCCACCACGTAGACACAGGACCTCCGTCTTCATTGGATTTAATCTCAGATGGCTCGGCTGTAACAATCCAGCCATGGCCTCCAGTGCCCTGTCCAAAATATCTGGGGTGGAGTCCATCCGTTTGTCTGTCCATCAACAGATACATCTGGATGTCATCAGCATACTCATGGCAACCCAGCCCAATCCCCCAGATCAACTGTTAACTGCCCTGAGCCCGCTTGTGGGAAGGGCGTGCTATAAATAACAATAATAATAATATACATTTTAAAGGGAAGTGTGTATTTTAAAAAAAGTTCTGATTGTTTATTTTGTACCTCACACATGAATAAAGTGCTAGTATGGTAGTAGAAGAAGAGATTAGATTTATATCCCACCGTTCACTACCTAAAGGAGTCTCAGAGCACCTTACAAATCTCCTTTCCCTCCCCCTCCCCACAACAGACACCCTGAGAGGTAGGTGGGGCTGAGAGAGCTCTTTTGAGAACTGCTTGTGAGAGAACAGCTCTGAAAGATCTTGTAACTGACCCAAGGTCACACTAGCAGCTGCATGTGGAAGAGTGGGGAATCAAACCCAGTTCTCCCAGATTAGAGTCCGCGCTCCTAACCACGACAACAAACTGATCAGAGAAGAATAGGGATATGAACACCAGCTGTTTGCTGGTCACAACCAGAGACCTGATGTGTTTGATTGCTTGTTGACTCATTGCTAGCTGTTCAGCGCATTGCTTTCTTTCTTATATATATAAAATATATATTATTTATCATTTTTCCATTTAGTTATCACTTACAAACATTCTTTCTTCCAATAGCTTGAGTCTTATTTAACATTATATACATTCATTCTTTTACATATTTGAGTCTAACTTTTCCCATATTTCATGAACCTATTTATATACTCTATCCCATCTTTTAAGAAACACACTTTCATCTTTCCCTTGAAGGATTATAGTTAGTTTATCCATTTCTGCTACCTCCATCAGCTTACTTAATATTTCCTCTCTTGTTGCGAATCTATCCTGTTTCCAATACTTGGCCATTAGATGTTTGGTTCACATCTGATCAGCTCCTTCAAACATGCTAAGTTTGACTGCCAAACCTTTTCGTGGCAAGACATGTAGCTTCCTAACCAGAAAAGAGTCCCCTGTAAAGTAGAAAGCAAAAGTGTGTGCGCCTTTGGATTGCCTCATGCCAGTTCCTTAGTTTGAAACAAAATAGATGACTGGTTGATAATATTACTGTCATTATCGTAGCTATATTTCCAGTCCAATAGTACCTTAAGAGACCAACAGGAGTTTGAGGGTAGAAGGTTTCAAGAGTCAAAGCTCCCTTTGTCTAGGGCTGCAGATCCCCCCTGGCCACCAGTGGGGAATGGATGAGTAGGGTCCCCATATCCAGGTTGGATAACTTCTAGATACTAGAGAGCTGGGGAAGACAGGGACCTCAGTGGGGTAAAAGGTCATGCAATCCACCCTCCAAAGCACCATTTTCTCCAAGAAACTGATCTCTGTAGTCTGGAGATGTGTTGTTGTATTTCCAGGGGATCCCCAGGTCCCACCTGGAGACTGGCATCCCTACCCTTTGTCAGAGTGTCTGATGAAGGGAGCTTTGACTCTCAAAAGCTGATACCTTAAAAACCTTATCGGTCTACTGGACTCAAATCTACTGGACTCAAACCTAGCTGTTTCTCTGCAGACCAACATGGCTATTCTAGAACAAAGTTTGAGTCCAGTGGCACCTTTAAGACCAACAAAGTTTAATTCTGGTTATAAGCTTTCCGGTGCACACACACTTCTTCAGAAATGCTATCTGCTGAAACTGTAGTTCTTATGAAATACGACCACATGCCTGCAGCAAATGCTCTCGAAGGGACCCCGCCCCTTTTGCAATTTCATCTTGTGTGCATTGATAGGTACACCTTTGTATGTTGCTGAAATTGTTGCCCACTCCGGCTGAAATCTTCCACCTCGGCTCCTGCTACATGAAACAGCACATCTGTGGACTGTGCAGCAAGCGCATCCCCCAAAACGGAGTTTGCACAGCTGTCTGCCCGCAAGTGTCCCCCAAGTCCCCTTGTGCCTAACAAAAATATACATTAGCCTTCAGATGATGACATGCCGTACCAGCAAGGGACTTAAAATTAGCCAGTGTGGTCAAGTGTTTCGGTATCGCAGCAATTAACATTCATCGCTAGAAATTGCAAACCAAACCACATTTTTTTCCCAGGGGCTCTCCTGTAAAACTAGTTGCAGATTGAGGCTGTAAAGTTTTATGCTTTTCTACGGGTATGATCATGCTGCCGGAACCGAAGCTTGTCCTCCAAGCAAATCGCAGACTCTGAAAAGATACTGCTTTCATGAACCTTTAATAGATGCTCCGATCTGCAGGTGACCGATTTGAGTGAGGCCTTCTCTGCAGCCCATCAAAAAGTCTTTGCAAAGTCCCCCTTTCCAACAAAGGTTCGTGGGATTCATGGCGCATGCTGAAGGGCGACACTTACGGGACCCGTTGCCCACCTCTGTCGTCATAGAAGAGACTGTCCATTTGCTCACAATGAAAGGACTTACAGAGCAGGTGATGTTCTTAGTGGCCGTACTCTTTGCAATCTGAAGCTAAAAATATAACTGTAAAAGCAGAAAGGGATGAGGAAAATCAATACACACTAAATTGAAAATATAAAAAAGAATACTGGGAGAAACTTCAGCTTGACCTCAGAAAGAAATTCGAGGCATTTTTGTATGTGTATGAAAGAGAGATATTAACAAGAGTGCACAGCTGAGCACCGGGGGGGGGGGGGGGGCCTCAGGAGAGCGTCATCCCCTCGTCATCCCCTCGTCACCCCCTCTTCATCCAGTAGTGATAGTTTAGAGGACGGGTTTGATAGTTTATGGCTAGATAGCCACATGCCCCAAAAAGAGTTTATTTAAGGAGAAACTCTCCTTTGTCTCTCTGGTTAACCCACCTTCCCCATAGCAGTGCACTAAGGTGCTACAAGTGACTCTACTACCTAAGTTCTCCGGGAGTCGCGACCCAGAGAGCTCGCACGTGGTTTGGCTGGTCCGACCTGTGTGCCTTGGAGTTCACAAGCTGCTGCATTTCGGCTGCCCAGCGTTCCAAGGAGGAGAGTTCTTCCTCAGCTGGACCTCAGATGAGTATAGCCGTGCCCCATTGTGTCATCCCCATTTTGATGCTTTTGTTATTTTCTATGCTGTAATTGTTTAAAATATATATTATTTATCATTTTTTCATTTAGTTATCAGTTACAAAATTTCTTCCAATAGCTTGAGTCTTATTTAACATTATATACATTCATTCTTTTACATATTTGAGTCTAACTTTTCCCATATTTCATGAACCTATTTATATACTCTATCCCATCTTTTAAGAAACACACTTTCATCTTTCCCTTGAAGGATTATAGTTAGTTTATCCATTTCTGCTACCTCCATCAGCTTACTTAATATTTCCTCTCTTGTTGCGAATCTATCCTGTTTCCAATACTTGGCCATTAGATGTTTGGTTCACATCTGATCAGCTCCTTCAAACATGCTAAGTTTGACTGCCAAACCTTTTCGTGGCAAGACATGTAGCTTCCTAACCAGAAAAGAGTCCCCTGTAAAGTAGAAAGCAAAAGTGGGCACGCCTTTGGATTGCCTCATGCCAGTTCCTTAGTTTGAAACAAAATAGATGACTGGTTGATAATATTACTGTCATTATCGTAGCTATATTTCCAGTCCAATAGTACCTTAAGAGACCAACAGGAGTTTGAGGGTAGAAGGTTTCAAGAGTCAAAGCTCCCTTTGTCTAGGGCTGCAGATCCCCCCTGGCCACCAGTGGGGAATGGATGAGTAGGGTCCCCATATCCAGGTTGGATAACTTCTAGATACTAGAGAGCTGGGGAAGACAGGGACCTCAGTGGAGTAAAAGGTCATGCAATCCACCCTCCAAAGCACCATTTTCTCCAAGGAAACTGATCTCTGTAGTCTGGAGATGTGTTGTTGTATTTCCAGGGGATCCCCAGGTCCCACCTGGAGACTGGCATCCCTACCCTTTGTCAGAGTGTCTGATGAAGGGAGCTTTGACTCTCAAAAGTTGATGCCTTAAAAACCTTATCGGTCTACTGGACGCAAATCTACTGGACTCAAACCTAGCTGTTTCTCTGCAGACCAACATGGCTATTCTAGAACAAAGTTTGAGTCCAGTGGCACCTTTAAGACCAACAAAGTTTAATTCTGGTTATAAGCTTTCCGGTGCACACACACTTCTTCAGAAATGCTATCTGCTGAAACTGTAGTTCTTATGAAATACGACCACATGCCTGCAGCAAATGCTCTCGAAGGGACCCCGCCCCTTTTGCAATTTCATCTTGTGTGCATTGATAGGTGCACCTTTGTATGTTGCTGAAATTGTTGCCCACTCCGGCTGAAATCTTCCACCTCGGCTCCTGCTACATGAAACAGCACATCTGTGGACTGTGCAGCAAGCGCATCCCCCAAAACGGAGTTTGCACAGCTGTCTGCCCGCAAGTGTCCCCCAAGTCCCCTTGTGCCTAACAAAAATATACATTAGCCTTCAGATGATGACATGCCGTACCAGCAAGGGACTTAAAATTAGCCAGTGTGGTCAAGTGTTTCGGTATCGCAGCAATTAACATTCATCGCTAGAAATTGCAAACCAAACCACATTTTTTTCCCAGGGGCTCTCCTGTAAAACTAGTTGCAGATCGAGGCTGTAAAGTTTTATGCTTTTCTATGGGTATGATCATGCTGCCGGAACCGAAGCTTGTCCTCCAAGCAAATCGCAGACTCTGAAAAGATACTGCTTTCATGAACCTTTAATAGATGCTCCGATCTGCAGGTGACCGATTTGAGTGAGGCCTTCTCTGCAGCCCATCAAAAAGTCTTTGCAAAGTCCCCCTTTCCAACAAAGGTTTGTGGGATTCATGGCGCATGCTGAAGGGCGACACTTACGGGACCCGTTGCCCACCTCTGTCGTCATAGAAGAGACTGTCCATTTGCTCACAATGAAAGGACTTACAGAGCAGGTGATGTTCTTAGTGGCCGTACTCTTTGCAATCTGAAGCTAAAAATATAACTGTAAAAGCAGAAAAGGATGAGGAAAATCAATACACACTAAATTGAAAATATAAAAAAGAATACTGGGAGAAACTTCAGCTTGACCTCAGAAAGAAATTCGAGGCATTTTTGTATGTGTATGAAAGAGAGATATTAACAAGAGTGCACAGTGGGGGGGGGGGGGGGGGGGGGGAGAATGTTTTGTACATGTGCAAAACAAGAAGGGCTGCAATTCGTCTCTAGGGGCACCAGTCCATCTCTAGCTGTGCTCTGGGGTTTGGGTTTCTTGCTTTTGCTAGTAGCGAGCTTTAACCTATCAGGCGCAGCCATTTTGTTCAAGGGGTCTGGATTTGCATTGTGGTGTGCTTCCAGATGTCTACATGTATCAACTGCACATCGGGATATCCCTTTTTTCACAGAGGGGCAGACATTTTGGGGCTCTATTATCATGCCTGAAAAAGATCAAATAAAAGAACGGAAAAGATTGTGTTCGGTTTTCTTTCAAATATATTTTGACAACATCAGTGGATTAGACTTCATGCACATGTAAGCATTTTGAAGACTTCCAGAGTACATCAATGAAAGCATGCAGTAAACTGTTGAGCATGAAATTCAGATTGTGCCCTTTGAGCTTACAGGGCCTTGTTAAGGAATCTGTAGATCAAGAACACCCTACAAGTCTTTTTATGACGGACTTATTGCAAAAAAAAAAAAAACCCCTTCCCTCCACTTTGCTTTGCCTTCCCTTCCATCTTGATTGGAGACCAATTTCCCTCTTCTCTTGCATGGGGCAGTAAACAAGTTTTGACTCTGTCTGTCTGTCTGTCAGGACCCTGACTGGAAAAAAAAGGCAGTCATTCGCTTAACACTGGAGAAAAAATGTTGTTTCTCTGCCAGGCCGTTCTTAAATGTAAACACTTCCAGTTCGGCCATCTGGAAAGCCAAAACACCTCACTGGAGAAACTGATGCTGTGCCAGAGTTGGGAGCTTTCATCACTGGAAATTGAGTTTGTAGGCGTGGCTTCAATATAAATCCAGGCTTGAGAAAGGATTACCGAAAAGTTTGTGTAGCCGGTTCATCTTTGACTGCTTTGACTGCTTTGTTTGTATTTTGGACTATAAATATATCTACTAGCAAGAGTCATATGTTGATATTTTGTCTGGAAGCAGGAGTCAGATGGCCGAACTGGAAGTGTTTACCTTTAAGAATGGCCTGGCAGAGAAATGACATTTTTTCTCCAGTGTTAAGTGAATGACTGCTATTGTTTTTCACTGGAAGTCCTTGCATACTTACTTGGAATAAAAAGGCAGCATAAAAATACACACACAAAAATACAAATGATTGAACAATTAAAATAATGTTTAAAATTATAAATGAATTCGTCATCAATTAATAAATAAGCAATAAAATCAATTATAAAATAATTCAATAAAACATGTAAAATAAATGATAAAATGACAAATAAACAGCCCTGGACTACCAGTGTGAGCTGCAGAATGTTCATCCTGGACCAAGAGAATGTTCCTGCCCTTCCTCTTAGCAATACTTTAGGTTATTTGCTGCCAGGATGCTTGGACCCCTGGAGATTTGCGGGGCGACCCAGGTTGGTAGCTACAGCCCCTGTTTGACCTACTTGCTCCACCTCTTTATTCTCTTCCCTTTTGACTGGAACACGTACGGTATGTGGGTATTTGGAATATCTGGCTCCTTCCAGCGGGCTTGCCTGTGACGGGTATCCCAGTGAAAGCTTGATATTATTTTGACTGCTTGAGTCGGCTGGCTTTCCAACACCAATAATTACATTACTCCCGTCAATAAACGTTTGTTTCTGTTTTCACTGTGTCTGGATTCTCAGTGTTCATCTTCAGCCTTCTGTGCCCCGAGGTGCCCCACTGTAGCTATAGGCCTGGATTCTCCCCACTTTGGGAACTGTTGCAGAAGGCTTTGTTTAAAAAAAATGTATCCAGAGCGGTACAAAAATGAGCCTTCACGAACTAACTGGAACGATGCCTCTTTTTATGTTTGGATTTGGAACGGTCTTTCTTAGGTGGGGGTTCTGATCTGCAGCATTCAGCTGAACGGGCAGGCAGTTGGGCCCAATGCTTTGGTTCTGTTCCCAGAACCCACAGAACTGAGGTGCTTGATGGTGGGCTCACAAATTGATCGGTTCCGACTGGGGACTTTGAGGGCAAGGATTAGGATTGCCAGCCTCCAGGTGGGGCCTGGGGATCTCCCACTTTTACAACAGATCTCCAGCTGACCGAGATCAGCCCCCCTGGAGAAAATGGCTGCATTGAAAGGTGGACTCTAGGGCATTGTACCATGCTGAGGCCCCTCCCCTCCCCAAACCCCGCCCTCTCCCGGATCCACCCCCAAAGTCTCCAGGTGTTTTCCAGCCCAGACCTGGCAAGGATTGATTGCTCAGCCGGGGCAGATGTTTCTGCTGCCGGGCTATTAGAACAAGTGATTGCTTTCTCCATAGGTTCTTTCTGCACTAGACCTTAAATCCTGGTTCAACCCTGTCCCTGAACTTACATTTTACACTACACATGAGTTCACCCCTGTAATTATTTCAGGACATTTTTACAATCTACATTACACTCGAGTTCACTCCTGTAATTATCTCAGGGTATTTTTTTGTTTCCACATTACATTGAGGTCACTCCAGTTTTGCCCCACACTTGTCCCGGGATAAACAGATACTGTTATAACCAGGGATAAATGCAAGACATTGTATCCCAAGTTGAACTCTGATAAAGCCAGGGATGAGATCCAAGTGCAGAAAGGACTCACCTTTAAGCATGCTACTCTATCTGAGCTGACTGTTGGAGTAATCTGGAGGTGACTCTCGCATATGGCTGTATTATGGGCCTCACCCAAGCAGAAAAGGCAGAGGAGGCTTCTGAGACCTGACAAGATCCATTTAGCCTGAGCCATCAAAGTCAGGGCAAAAATACAAATAAATAAGATCATTCTAATAGAAAATTAGAATGTGAAACAGAAGCAAAGTTAGGATAGGAAGTATATTGAATTTCCACTCAAAGCCACTCGAGGTACCTGTTTATACTGTACATTTATCTGAGCGGTGTACTTTGGCTTTGGCTTCCAAATCCATTCATATGATATATGAGGAATATGGTAATGTCTGAAGATGCAGTCTTGCAGCGGTGTAGATAGACCCTGTCGAACAGTTTGTATCCTTCTGGCAATAGGATCGTCCTTGCCTTTCTGATTCTTCACACGGTGACATGTGACATTTAATAGGCTGACTTTGAATCCATGTATCAAAGGTGCAGCAAGCCATGACAATATCGGAGAACAGAGCTGAAATTTTAAACACATCTCATGTCACCTGCTCACTGGCCAGAGGTATCTCAGCCTAAGTACATTTGACAGTAGGACAGGTCCTTTCTAGTGGCTCAGCTAGTCCCCCTGTTCTTTGTGTGTTTGTTTGTTTTTAGCTTGTTTGGATTGCCTTTTAGATGAAATGAATGTGCAAAATCTGACCCTCATCTCACCGAGAGCAACAACTCTGCGCATGCAGTAATTGTCTTTTCGCTCAAGGTGTATGCCGCGTTTGAAGAACTGCTGATGCATATTGTGTGAATCAATGTAAGCCCCGGTTAGGACGCTGGGCAAATACCATCAACATTATGGAAATATTCACTTAGTCAGGAGCAGTGACTGAATGTCAAATTGGAATTCAATTATGACAGAGTGAGGGTGCTGGCGCACAAACCTAGAGAAATTAGTTCCTTGTCCTCCCACAGCGCTTGCTAGGGGAGGCGAAATGTGTTTGGGGACTGGGGTCAGAGATGAACCTCTTTGGGTTTCCCAGGCAATGCTTGGTCTTGCTTGGCCCAATCACCTGAAATCTCATGGAAGTTAGGTTCCCAGTCAACTCACTCTCCACAAAGGATTTCTTTAGAGAAAGTTTAATAAAGAGATTTGAGATGCTGCAAAGATGAACTCTTTGTCAGGACTAAAGAGCGAAAGCAGGGACCCAGTGTGTAACTGAAACCCACATTCCATGCATACGTAACACAATCATAAGTATGAGCGATCCTAAAGACCCAGATGGATACAATGGTTCAAGGAGCCATTCAGAAGTCTTATGATCTTCAAGGACACTCTCATGTGAAAGTTCCTGAGGTGCTGCTTGGGAAAAATGTTACTAGCGCTGCCTCCCTAAACTACAGACATTCACACAGTCTCTCTCCCTCCCACCAGGAATGTCAGCAAGGGTGAGCAATAAGTGGATGTCTGGATACATCTGCTTTAGCTAAGGAAGCGAGGGGGGAAGGGAACGGGGGCCTGGGTTACACAGAGCAGGTTGGTAATACTACAGGTATAGAGAACATAGTAGAAGGCGAACCCGAGTCTGACAGGTCTTTTGGTTCCTTGGAGGAGGAAAGGAAACCAGGCTACCCAGATCTTTCCTAGGGAGGATAACAGTTGGTCCTGGGAGGAAGCATGGGCAGGGCCTCGTGGCTGGGGGGAACCTCTGAGAGGCCCTATCTGCACTTGCTATGTAAAGCTGTTTCGTGCTGCTGTGGCACCAGCTTCCCATTTGGCTCAGTATAAAGCTCTTCTCTGTCTGCATCAGGACACAAGTTGTTTAGGGAGAGAGCGCAAGGGAGGGGGAGGAGCGGCCCCCCAGGGGTGCCAGCAGGGGGCTGTGCTGCACTGCAGGGAGGAAACAGCACCTGTGCCCCCCCACAAAAAGTAAAAGGGGGCGACCTGGCAGAGAGGGAGGCAGGAGGACAGGAAAGATGGAATGAGCTGGGTAAAAAACACAAAACACCCAGCAGTTGCTAGGCAGGGCGTTCTGGAGACTGCCCCAGGAAATAACAAATGGTTCAGGGGTGGGCATGCTTCCAACCCTTCCCCCTCCAATATAATCACAGGAAAATGTCCCCTGGCTGCTTTTAAATGCAGACGACTGGATTTTCAGCTAACTTGTTTCCTTTGTGACAATTTGGGTATCTCCTAAGAAAAGATGGGGGGAGGGGGAGAATTCAATTCCAGTTGTCTGCTTTTTCCTCACAGCGGCTCGACGGTGGGGAGGAGTAGTTGTACCACCTTAAAACCACATTCAGATAAGGCGGTGAGATGCCGTAGTGACATTGGAGTCACGCCTAAATGGCCATAAAATGATGCAGACAGCCGATGCTGAGACGAAATGATAGGAGAGTGGATACAGCATCAACTGTAGACAGAAATTTGTGAGAGGATGTGAGATCATTTGCACAATGGTGGGAAATACCGATGCAGATTGGACCAGAGTTTGGCAGCTGTGCCTTGGATTTGCTGTTGCTGACTGCTTGCGATCTTGCGTGCAGCACCTCTCTTGCTGACAAGAGTAAGTTGCTTCTCCAGACCAGATGACTGGTTTTTTGAGTAGGGTTGCCAACTTGTTTTGGGAGCAGTGCCTTGGAATTTTTTTTTGGGGGGGAGTGACATCATTTCCTCCCTGCCCCTCTAGGAATTTTCCTAATCCTTAGTCTGTGGAGTGGTAGCTGGCTATGATGACACTTTTGGTGAAGTGCTTGTGGAGTTCCTTCAATCTCTATAGTAAAGGCTATTAAGATTGAGGAAATTCCCTAGACGGTCATCATCAATGTTATCGCCCTCCCCCATTTTTCTCTCTCCTGCCACTAAAATTAGCAAAGGGTTGGACTGAGGGTGGGAACAGGAGGTTGCGTGCTGCTACTGAGCCAATGGCAATCCTATTTGCGAGTGTCCCAAGGATGAAGTGATTGGAACAAGAATCAGCTGCTAAGGGACAACAGAAGCTTTGTTCAGAATGACTAAGGCCGAGGGACTGAACCAGGGTTCCTGGTCTCCACTCTTGAGCCCAATTATGGTTAATTTTGCAACATTTGAGGTATAGCTAGGCCTACACTGTTTGCTGCTCATCTCCTTTGTACTTTGACATGCTGAGAATGGTATATGAGAGTGAATGTATTAAAGGCAACCCACCCTAATAGAACCTATGTACGGCTTGCTGTGTTTGGGCTAACTGCCAAATTGCTAATTGTGTGTTTAGAAGGTTGAGTGATGGCTCCCGAGAAGAGCAAGTGATGGGCGAGAGGAAGATATTAATATTAACAACCCTCTTTTGAAGGCAGTAGAAGTTTCTTTTTTGCCTCTTGGTCCAACTCCTAAGGATGTGGGGCAGACCTGCTTCTTGCTTAGGCGTTATGTCCAGTGATCGGAGTGATGATAGTGTAGATCCAGAGAAGTCTTCTAGGAGTGCTAAGGCCAGAGAGACAGAAGGACATATCAGTGTGTCTGCAGTGCCAGGTAGAATACCAGGTATACGGGTACAAGGCAAGAGAGGTAATATTGAGGGATGAAGGTCAGAGTAACCCATGGACAAGAGCCAAGAGTCAGAGTGCCTGGCAGTTCCAATCACCCAACAAGCCATTCTGGCACACCGCCATATTTCCCCCATGGTCCTCTCTGCCACCTGTTGAGTCACAAAACCAAAACAGGACCCACGGTAAGTAGGAAATACCAAAACTCAGCAAATACCATGCTATAGACGATGATAAAATATCTCAAATAATTTTATAATTTTTTTGTTTTATATTTTCACAATTTATTCACCATCTATTATTTATCATATAAGCCTCAATACATAGACAGAATCATATATCAAAACATATAAGTATCGTCGCTTTGTGCTTTTCACTTTGGAGGAAGGTTTGAGCTCACAAAGAGAGACTTTTTGCAGTGTTCATTGGGGAAAAAATTCGGATAAATATTTTGGTATTTGGCAACCTTGTGCTTGGGAATCTCTGTTGAACTCCCTGAGGAAGACACTGAAACAGGAGGATATCTGGACTTCCATTGGAGGAAGACTGGGCACTTATTCAAAACAGACGTAAAGGAATCCTCCCTCTTAAAACTTTTGTATAATTAAGGAGGACTGATATTAATAAAGGGGTTGTGCAATATCTTTTGTGGTATGATACTTAGATGTTTTGATATATGATTCTTTCTATGTATTAAGGCTTATATGAGAAATAATATACGGTGAATAAATTGTAAAAACATAAAACAAAAAATATATTAAAATTATTTGAGATATTTTATAATCGCCTGTTGAGTCACACCATTCGTCTGTCAAAGGTCAGTACTGGATGCTCTGTCTGGCAGAAGCTGTCCAGCATCCCAGGCTTTCACATTCCCTGCTGTAATGAACACTTTGAACCCGGGACCTTCTGCATGCAGAGCAGAAATTCTACCACTGAGCCGTGCCCTCAACGTTCTCATCTTGTTTGCTCCCTGCAACGAAGGGGGTGGCGGGAGTGTAAGCTAAAATGTCATATTCCAAATTTAGTTCGGATTTCAAGTCTGGATGGCAAATATGGAGCTACTTATCAAAGCAACTGATCTTTAACCACCTCATCCACCCCATCTACCATTCTTCATTTATACCAGACTTTTAAGCGAGTGTGGGTGGAACCGTGAAATACCCCTCTGCTGTGCTTTATTCTGCTCTGTAAACTTAGCTTCGATCATTCACTCCGACCCAGTAGGAGAAGGTAGTAAAGACATCGTCCTCAATGGATCTGAGACCAGGATATGAAGGAGGGGAAAGTCTAGCATAGCATCTGGAACAGGGCTGGCACCAGCATACCTAAAGGTGGGGCACCTGCCAGGACAGGGGGGGGGGTCCACTGCAACCAGCCCTCACCTGCATATCTCCTGTGCAGCCTTTCCTTGTCCACTTGCTTGCCAGCACTCCACCTCCTGTGCTCCTAGCCACCTGGGATGGCTACCAAAACCAAGGAAGATGGCACGGAGAATGACGGTCACAGCATTGGGACTCCCAGCCATACACAGGCTGGGGAGGGATCATAAGAACATAAGAGAAGCCAATGTTGGATCAGGCCAATGGCCCATCCAGTCTAGCACTCTGTCACACAGTGGCCAAAAAACCCAAGTGCAATCAGGAGGTCCACCAGTGAGGCCACGACACTAGAAGCCCTCCCACTGTTGCCCCCCCCCAAGCACCAAGAATACAGAGCATCACTTGCCCCAGACCGAGAGTTCCTATCTATACCTTGTGGCTAATAGCCACTGATGGACCTCTGTTTCATATGTTTATCCAATTCCCTCTGGAAACTGTCTATGCTTGTAGCTGCCACCACCTCCTGTGGCAGTGAATTCCACGTGTTAATCACTCTTTGGGTAAGGAAGTACTTCTTTTTGTCTGTTCTAACCCGACTGCTCCACAATTTCATTGAGCGCCCACGAGTTCTTGTATTGTGAGAAAGGGAGAAAAGTACTTCTTCCTCTATCTGCCTTATCCCATGCATAATCTTGTAAACCTCAGTCATGTCACCCCTCAGCCCTCATTTCTCCAAGCTAAAGAGCCCCAAGCGCTTTAACCTTTCTTCATAGGGAAAGTGTTCCAACCCTTTTATCATTCTCGTTGCCCTTTTCTGCATGAGCAGGCAGGGGAAGGATAAACAGGCAGGTGGGGGAGTATGTGGTTGGGGGCAGGAAGGGATGTGTTCCTGGTGTTGGGCATAGGAGGGGAAGAGGGCCCTGAGTAATCTCTGCCCAGGGCCCATCAAAACCCCCACTCTGGGATTTCCCTTTGCACACCAATGACTCTGAGTTGCAGTGAAGAGAAGGTTTGGTTGCTGTTGTTGTTGTTGTTTGCCATTTACACATGGCTGGATTATTTTATTTTTTTTTATGCTGGGATACAAGCTGGAGGAAGAATGAGCACCCATTCAAAATAGACTTAAAGGAGTCCTCCCTCTTAAAACCTTCGTACAATTAAGGAGGACTGGTATTAATAAAGGGGTTGTGCAATATCTTTTGTGATACATAAAAAAGACGATACTTAGATGTTTGGATATGTGAGTCTTTCTATGTGTTAATGTTTATATGATAATTAATATAATGGTGAATAATTTATAAGCAATATATAAAAAATACGAATAATATAAAAACCAAAAATATATATAACAATTACTTGAGTTACTTTGTATTCATCTGTAGCATGGTATTTACCATTTGTGATCCAGCAGTGGACAAGAAAAATACCCAGAGGTCATTTCAGGGAGGATCGTGGGGGATCGCAGTTCCCCTGGGTGAGGTGCAGGGTGCGGGGCACACGACGAAGCCCCGGGCCTTCTTCCGGCCGCCCCCTTCTTCCAGCCTCATTCTGTTGCAGAAGGAGGAAGAAGCAGGAGGGTAAGTTGGCATCCTCCCCCTCTACCTGGCCGAGGCCACTCCACGTGGCCTCCGCAAGGACTCCCAGCCCCATCCAGGAGCTTCCCCGAGGTAGCTGTGTTAGTCTGTTGCTGCAAAATAGTCCAAGAGTTCAAATAGCACCTTTAAGACTTTACCATTTGTGATCCAGCAGTGGACAAGAAAAATACCTTCCCCTTGCTGGAACTTCAAGTTATGGAAAATTAGGGATGGGTGAAGTTTGTATTAAATACCTTCCCCTTGCTGGAGCTTCAAGTCACGGAAAATTAGGGATGGGTGAAGTTTGTATTTCTCCTGCTTCCTGAGTGTTCCAGCTCAAGGTGAGGTTACATTTTCCCATTGCTGGATCTTAGGACTGATCTTTGATCTCACCCACTAGGCAAAACATCTCCCCCTTTCTGCCTTGGGATACCTGTCTCTAGTTCTGGAGTGGATTTAGAATCTGCCAGAAAACAGCCAGTTCTGAATTTGCTTCATAAATTTTTATGCGATGCCTCTATAGGTTCTGCTGGAGGATGGAGGCAAAACTCCACCCCATCCAGAATGTTAACCTACACAGCACTTCACCATTCCAGTTTTTGTCTTTCCTTATAATACTTCCACTAGCAGGGGCTCTATTGTTCCAATTTTAGAGATGGGGAAATTATTTTGGGGGAAAGGGCACACCCTGACTCCATACCCAAAGTGGCAACTAATCTCAGGTCTCCGAGATCCAGCTGTGATTTCTTTTTTTCCTCTGGGAGGTTATTCAGTACTGTAAGAGGCATTATTAAATATCTCTGAATTCAAATCGGTGCCTTCCCTTTTATTGAAACGAGAATGGCTTCATTCAACCAGCACAGCTCTATATGAATCCCGAGACTCAGAGTCAACCAATTTCCATCTACAGCTGTTTCCTTTGAAAGTTTAATAGGCTGCCTTACCAGACTTAAGATCCAATGTATTTCCATCGTTCCCTTTTGTAACAGAATGCTCTGCCATAATTCTTAACTTGTCTCTTGCTCTGAATATGATTTTATCAGTACGCTGTATTTGATTGTCTTGCAACTATTCATTGCAACAGGGCTCTCCCCCCCCCTTCTTCTGGACTATTGTGAGTTGACAGAATTAGTCTTTCCTACCTGAATTATACATTCATTTCACCTGACACCATGTAGTAGAGTGAGATGGGTTCATTAACTTTGGTCATCCCAGACAGGAATGCCATCAGTTGCCCTTCTGTTATGGGAATCAGCTGAGCCCCAGCTGGATTGGCAGCACTGCAAGGCCTCAGCTTGGACCCACCTGGCAGTGGCCAGCATCAGGAAGTTGAGAAGGGGCACAGTCTGTGCGTGCATGTCAAGGGCCATCAAGTCTCTTCTGACTTGTGGAGACCCCCTGAATCAATGATCTCCAGAACCTCCTGTCATTAACAGCCTTGCTCAGGTCTTGCAAACTGAGGGCCCTCGTGGCTTCCTTGATTGAGTCCATCCATCTCATTCTGCATCTTCCTCTTTTCCTGCTGCCTTCATGTGACCATAGTATGATGGCCTTTCCCAGTGGCTCTTGTCTTCTCATAATGTGACCAAAGTACGATAGCCTCAGTTTAGTCATTTGAGCTTCTAGGGAGAATTTTCATCTAGAGACCACTTATTTGTCTGTTTGGTGGTCCATGGCCTTGGGTTTAGGGTTGCAAGGTCTAAGTTGGAAAATACCTGGAGACTTTGGGGGGTGGATCCAGGAGAGGGGAGAGGGTTTGGGGAGGGGAGGGGCCTCAGCATGGTACAATGCCACAGAGTCCACCCTTCAAAGCAGCCATTTTCTTCAGGAGAGCTAATCTCCGTCAGCTGGAGATCAGTTGTAAAAGCGGGAGATCCCCGGGCCCTGCCTGGAGGCTGGCAACCCTACTTGGATTAGACTAAATTTTCCATCAGCTGAACAGAACTTTCCTGCTTCAGTTTCCACCCCACCACCACCACTCACTGATCTCCACAAAATGCTGCTTCTGGGAGAGAGGAATGGCATGCAGGAGGTGCACAGTGGGAAGTGAGTGGAAATTTCCAGTTGAGTCTGGATCCAACCCATAGGCTGGAGGCTGGGAGCACTGGAAGGCATCAGTTAGGCCCATGACCAGCTAGGACGAAGCTGAGCCCCGTCATGTATTGGTACACTTCTACTGTGCCACACTGCTTGGGTGGCCTGGACCGAGGAGGAGGAGGGGGAGAGGAGGAGGAGATTGGATTTATACCCCACCCTTCACTTGAAGTCTCAGAACAGCTTACAAACTCCTTTCCCTTCCCCTCCCCACAAGTCATTTGAGCTTCTAGGGAGAATTTTCATCTAGAGACCACTTATTTGTCTGTTTGGTGGTCCATGGCCTTGGGTTTAGGGTTGCAAGGTCTAAGTTGGAAAATACCTGGAGACTTTGGGGGGTGGATCCAGGAGAGGGGAGAGGGTTTGGGGAGGGGAGGGGCCTCAGCATGGTACAATGCCACAGAGTCCACCCTTCAAAGCAGCCATTTTCTTCAGGAGAGCTAATCTCCGTCAGCTGGAGATCAGTTGTAAAAGCGGGGGTAATTAAAATTTGTGACTATAAGGCGCATCTAGACTAGGCATGCTGAAAACTTTGCAACTTTGCAGTGAACAGACTCACCAGGCTCTGCCTGGTAGCCAGCAGGAAGGCAGAAACATGGCGGGCCAGGTGATGCCAATATTATTGCTGGTATCACTACATTACTTTTTAGTACAGCCTGGAAGTGACAGCAAGTAGCTCTAGGAATTACCAGAAACTCTATGGTAAAACTGGCAGCAGTGGACAACAGAGCAGCAGTGGCCAACAGAGATGATCAGCTGGAGGCCAACGCCATAGTGGGAGGCCTGGCAACCCAAGAAGAAGAAAAAGAGGAGGAGGAGGAGGAGGAGGAGATCGGATTTATACTCCACCCTTCACTACCCAAAGGAGCCCCAGAGCGGCTTACAAACTCCTTTCCCTTCCCCTCCCCACAACGGACATCCTGTGAAGTAGTTGGGGCTGAGAGAGCCCTTTTGAGAACTGCTTGTGAGAGAACAGCTCTGAAACAACTTGTAACTGACCCAAGGTCACACCAGCAGCTGCATGTGGAGGAGTGGGAAATCAAACTCAGTTATCCTACACACTCCTAAAGTTATCTTACACGCTCCTAATGCTCCTAACCACTACACCAAACTGTCTCTCAGCAGGCACACTTAACCCATACAGATGTCTTGGACAAGCACAACCTGATGTCGTCGTCTGCTTTTCAGC